>NC_056731.1:9726175-9923675 GCF_019279795.1 Protopterus annectens
TCCAGAGGCATAGATGTGGTATTTGCTGCTGCTTTTGGTGCATGCTTTAGAGATTGCGGAGGATAGGTGTTGCAGTTTTCAGGCTTAGGTCATTTTTTTTCCTTTTTAGTGATTTAGTATAAGATGGTGTGTGTGTGTGGTGGACACTAGGAGAGGTAGATGTAGTGTATGTGTTCTTACAGCCTTGTTTGTAAGTGAAATGTCTCCAAGGAAACTGTGTATGCACATCTTGCATACTATGTTAGTTTCTTTAATGATTAAAAGGCTGTCTGTGAACAAGAGAGAAATGCCGAATTGTCTTAGGATGCCCATTTCTACAATGCTAGCTACTGAGACATTTGGAAATTGCATACCCATGTTGCCCGGACCTGTATTAGGGTAGGCTATTATGGCTTGAGGACTGGGTTATAAACAGGTTTCCTAGAGTGGTCTCTAAGGTTAGGGGCTAGAGTCATAGAGTGTTAAGATATGGTATTAGAGCTGTTAGACGCACAAGTGAGCTCCAAGCTTATCTCCACACAATGCCACACTAAGTTACAGGTTACATTCCTAATACTAGTTACATATGTAAACTTTACTGTCCAAGCATTCCCATCTGTATAGGGCACTGCCAACTGCTGCTACACTGGGAGTAGGTCTGTTTAAAATCTCCTAATTTATAGCAACAGAAAAACTGAAATCTAACTCCTGAGCCCTCTGGCCAATAAACAACTACACTTTGAGCTATTTTAGAGTACTTCACAACTCAGAAAGATGAAACAAACACCCCCTGCCAAAAGATGGATAATCTGGTCCTCTTAATGTAAACACACAACAAAAATGAATCCTCCAGTGCAATGTAACAAACAACTTATACCCTGTCTAGATTTACCTACTCTAAGGTTATTTAAATGCAAACAGTTTAGAAAGTATCTCTTAAAGGAGACACGCAATTTTTCACCAAAAGTACTTTAAATGCAATCAAACAGTAGCAATCAGTTAAATAATGAAGTGTAAGTGCTGTAAATCAAATACACTATGGGTGATTTCAAAGCACAATAGCAACAGCTAGACCAAGGAAAAGTAAATACACTTTACAATGATAAAATTTTTGTTATTTTTATTTTAATTTACATTTGTTTATCAGTAAAGTCTGATTTGGAACGAGCCAAGTTTCAGCAAAGACGCTGGGAAAAACTCTCCAGATGCATGTCTTTGTACCATGGGAGGAAACCGGAGCTCACAGAGAAAACCCACATGAATGCACGGAGGAAATGAAGACTCCGCACAGAAGGCAGCCCAGCCGAGAAGTGAACCGGAGAACCTCCTGCTGTGAGGCGACAATAACCGCTAAACCACTGTACCATCCGAAAAATGTAATAAATAATTTGAAAATACAGCAGCTGTGTTCAGAAATAATATAATATCCCTCTGCTCCTTATCTCACCAGGATCAATACAGAGGCACTACTAATCCCAAGCTGATTCCTGACAAGCAGTCCCCAAGCTCTCCGGTTATTGGTATTCTAATTCCAGATGTTATTGATATCAAAAGTAAACTGAAAAGAAGCAACACTGAATATTGCAGTGTGCATTAATTGAGTTGGTGATATAAAAACAGAGGCTAATACAGGCTTTAATAGTCTAAAGGGAAAGCCTTCTAGTTTGATCTTTCAATGCCCAGTAGAATGAGAGAATGAGACAAGATGGGGAACAGCTTCTAAAGCAGGCAACTCAAAAGCTACCAAGTTTAAAAAAGCACTTTACCAACAACAGTTCATGCAATGTTGCGTTAAACTCAATTTCTACAGGTAGGTATACAACTTCCATTAGACAGGAATGAAGTCAATGTACAGGACATATTTATAAAGAGCTGACCATTCATCAGAAGTAAAAAAATGATACATAGCTTACAAAAATAGAACAGTTTTATTACTGAAATAATGATATAAGAATTTGCTGTAACAATAATGAAATATGATGTGGACATCTTCAGCATTAAGCTACATTTAAATCGCTAAGGGTAGAATGCAGCCATGTGTACATTTTGTACCCAAGTGTCTCATGTTTCCTGAACATGTTATTAACAGCTGTCAAAAGGGAAGTGGCACGTGTCCTTTTATGCACAGCTAACAAATTCAAGATTTGCAGACAACAGGCAATGACTACCTGGCGTGTTCTTTATACTACGGATCCTATATGGGTGGGGTTATGACTTCTGCTCAGGGTGGGGTATGTAGTACAGCCCCCCCAAAAAAAATATATATGTATGTATGACATCATCAACACAGCAGAAATAAATTCACATTTTATTTACTTTTTTATTTACTTTGACATTTGTTAACCAGGTATGTCCGACTGAGCATGAGCCCCTTTTTCAGCAGAGGCCCTGGGAGAAAAGCTCCATACAGTACAGGTTATGGTTACATGAAGTAGTTATACATATATATATATATATATATATATATATATATATTTAAACATATAACAAAACAGATAGCAACAAAGCAGCAAATGAAAACATAACAAAATAGCAACAAATACAATCAAAAATCGTGCTACAGTAGAGGTTATTTATGCAAAAAAGAAGTTATGTACTTACCATAACGTTCCACGTTTGTAGTCCATCACGCCTACATTCTTGCTGGATGGGTTTGGAGCCAATTCTCGGCTCCGACTCGGCTGATACTAAAGCTCGAGAGCTTTTACTGGCTCAAGGCTAACCCCTATCCCATGGTGCCTCACGGCAATTCCCCAGATCTTGTTTGCAAGAAAGTAATAGGTACATAATAAGTCAGTAAACTATCAATAACCATGCACATACAGACAGAACACTGTGTATTACTATCCATGGCAGGTGGACGGACAACTACAACCAGGTCAGACAGCATAAGTATAGTCCACCAGTTCCTCCAGGAAACAGGAAGGGGGAAGGAGGGTGGAACGCAAGAATGTAGGCAAGATGGACTACAAACATGGAACGTTATGGTAAGTACAAAACTTCTTTATGTTATGTAGTCCTATCTCGCTGGATGGGACAGCGTCCCTAGCACCTTTATCCCGGGTGGCTCAAACGAAGAGACTCTTCAGCACAGTGGACCCAAAGGAAGACCTGTCCCAGGAGGCCAAATCCAATTTGTAATGAGTGACAAAGGTATGAGGTCTTGCCTAAGTAGCTGCTGCACAAATGTTATCAATTGGGAGCCTAGATCTAAATGCATATGAAGATGATACCGCTCTTGTTGAATGGCCTTTTACTTTGTTTGGTAACGGTTTGCCAGCAGCCTTGTAAGCAAATGAAATGCATTCTGAAAGCCATTTAGACAGGGTAACCTTAGAAACAGGCAAGCCTTTATTTTGGTCTGATTTTTCTAAGTTCTTTAGTCCTGTGCAGGTAAAACCTGAGAATTCTGTGGACGTCCATTTGGTGTAGTCTGTATTCTGATTTATTAGTATGATTTGGAAAGAAAGCTGGTAGTTCAATAGTTGTATTGAGATTATGCTCTGAACATACCTTAGGAAGAAAGGAAGGATTAGTTCTAAGTGAGACTCTATCCTTGTGCAAAACAATGTAAGGAGGTCAAATGGTGAGGGCTTGCAATTCTGAAACTCTCCTAGCAGAAGTTATAGCCACTAAGAACAATGTTTTCCAAGACAATAATTTCAGATCCGATGAAGAAGAGGGTTCAAAGGGGGAAGAAATTAAAGATGTAAGAACTAGGTTTAGGTCCCAGGGCTCTGGTGGTTGTCTGATTGGAGGCCTGAGAAGGAGGACTCCTTTCAAAAAGGATTTGCTCAAAGAGTGGGACATGACTGGATTTCCCATGTAGCCAAAATGGTAGTTTGAGATAGCAGCTAACTGAACTCTAACAGTAGCAGCTGCAGCTCCTTCATGAAAAATGGATGCCAGGAAGGAAAGGATGGACTCTACAGGAGCTGAATACAGATCTATGCCTTGGTTTGTTGCCCAAATAGAGAACTTTTTCCACTTGCTGGAATATAATTTCCTTGTGGAAGGTTTGTGTGAAGAAATCAGAATGCATTTGACTGTAGGAGAAAGGAAAACACACCTGGCTATTCGTGGAACTGGAGCAGTCTTGCTGTCAATTTCACGGTTTGGATAGTAGGATGGAACTGCCCTGATTGATGAATCAGGAGGTCTGGAGATGGTTCCAGAATCCATGGTTCCTCCAAGAGATAGGGCCACAGGAAGGGGAACCAGACTTGGCAAGGCGAGTAAGAACCAATGAGGATCAGGGTACTCCAACAGTTTTGCTTTCAGAATCACTTTTGTAATGGAAGTAAAAGGTGGAAAAGCATAAAGGAGTCCCGGTGGCCAATTGTGGACTAGAGCATCCCTGGGTGACATCCCCGGATGGGGAATTAGGGCAAAGTAGCTGCTGCATTTGGTGTTCATGTACGTGGTGAATAGGTCACAGCAAGGTTGACCCAATTTGCAAAAAATCTCTTTCGCAACTACTGAATTCAGGGACCACTCGTGAGGCATCAGAATTGCTCGACTGAGTTTGTCTGCTATCACACTGGACTTCCCCAGGATGTGCATTGCTACCAGAAAGCGTTGAGTGTCCACCGCCCATTTCCATATTCTTAAGGCCTCTCGACAAAGTGGGTAAGATTTGGTTCCCCCTTACTTGTTTATGTACCACACTACAGACATGTTGTCTGACTGAATCGCAATTGCCCCTGTGGGAAGAGAACTGTGAAGTGCTTGCAATGCGTATAGCACCACTCTCATCTCCAGAACATTTATGTGCAAGTGGTTCTCGTGGTTCTGCCAAGTATCTTGGACCGTCATTCCCAGATAATGCCCCCTATCTGGAAGGCGTTTGTGGTCAAAAACTGCATTTTCTTGAGGTGGAGCAAGTGGGCGACCTAAATCAGAATGTGACTACCATGTTAGATCCTTCTTTCAGGAGTTTGTGATGAGTATTTGGTGAGACGGAGAGATCCTGCATTGACCACTGGGCAAAGAGTAGCCACTGAAGAACTCTCATGTGCAGAAGGGCTAGGGGAACTAAGAGAATGGTGGAAGCCATAGTTCCTAGCACCTGAAGGACTATCCTGGCCTGTACTTTATCTCTCTTCAGCAAGAATCTGACTTCTTTATGTAACGATTCTATCCTTTCTGGTGTCAGTTTTGCTGTCATGGTGGTTGAGTTTGCTGCCAGCTGCTGGTGGGACATCAGGTCGAAAGGCAGGGCTTTGGCACTGGACAAAGCTCTCTCTATTGCTTCGAAGACCTTTCCACCCTGCTCCGAAGAAAACCTCCATTCCGAGGAGATGGAAGGTCGGCTCTGAGCAGAAGGGACAGGTTCCAAAGCAGACATGGGAACCGAGCTCAGTGGAGCCGAAGCACCAAGAGGGAGGGTCGGTTCCAAAGAAAAACCGGGGTGACTATCCTCCTCAGAGTCGACTCAAGAGCATTGGCTCCCAGATCCCTCGGCTCCAGACTGAGCCGCTGAGGATAGAGTTATCGGTTCTGAGGAAGCAGGAAGAACTCTCTGAACCATAGGATCCAACATAAAAGAACCCGAAGTGTTTGGCTCCGAGAGCAAAGTAGTCGGAGGAGGAGCAGTAGATTGTAAATGGGGTGGCTCCGAAGTCTTTGGGTCTGGAAGGGCTAATTTTTTAGCCAGAGCCGGATCACAGAGCAACCTCTTCACCACCTGCTCGATGTCTTCATCTGAAAGTGCCCTGGAGGAATGGGTGGAGACAGAAGGAGATCTCCTCCTGTCTAATATAAGACACCTCAACATTGGTGAAACAGGTTAGATGACTGGTGATTGTCTCGGTACCAAAGGTTGCCTCGGCACCGAAGAGACTGACGGCACCAAGACAGAAGAAGAAGTGGAATCAGAGCCAGAACTCCTTGGCTCCATCACTTTAGACTTTTTAGACTGCTCCAAAGCTGGAACCGAAGATTTTCTCTTAACAGTTTTGGGAGCTGTCTGACCAAGTTCCAACTGTTCCTGGAAGGAACAGGTCATAAGACCCCTGTCTATTAATTTATGTTTCCTCTCATTAAGAACCCTAGTACTGAAGGCATGGCAAAAAGTACAAGGATCTTGTAAGTGAGCTTCTCCCAGACAGTACACACAGCTAGTGTGATTGTCAGTTAATGACTTCTTTTGTGAAAGCTTGTCACATTTTTTGAACCCCAACGGGCGGTGTTCCTTATGTTCTCTGTGCTTATCTTTGGACATTCTGACAAGAAAACAAGGCTAACAATTCGCAATAGCAACAACACTAACTATAACTAACAGTAAAGTTACAAAAAGAGAAGAAAGTTTTTTCTTTTTTTTTTTTTTTAAAGACTAGCACTCAGGGAGGAAAGGCCCTCTAATTTAAATGGGCAACTAAGGCCCTCTAACTAAAACGGGCTGTACAATCCTAAAAAGGGGAATAGGGGATCAAGCACTCAATAACAATCACAGAGGTAAAAACTAATAACTATTAAAAGGTAGAAAGTGAAGAAAAAAGGACAAAAAATACAACAATTATCAAAAAATCTTATACTTGGCCAACGAGCCAGTAAGGAGACAACCTCAAAGCTTTTGCGGCAAATGAGATCTGGGGAATTGCCGTGAGGCACCATGGGATAGGGGTTAGCCTCGAGCCAGTAAAAGCTCTCGAGCTTTAGTATCGGCCGAGTCGGAGCTGATAATCGGCTCCAAACCCATCCAGCAAGAATTAAGGTGAGATAGGACTACATAACGTCTACTATTGTAAAATACAGTTCAAATTGTGGAGATCAGCAGACAGTGGGGTAGAGATTACAAACAAACTTCATATTTGCTGTAGTAGATAGTAGGGCAGGTGAACAAGCTCAGGAGTTGGTTTAGAGAAAGGGTTTAACCTGGTACAGTAGACCAGAGCAGTACATAGACAGGTCAGGGAGTATGTGGGCAAGTGTAATGAAGGCTACCAGTTACAGTAGACTAGAGCAGCACATAGACAGGTCAGGGAGTACATGGGTAAGTGTAATGAAGGCTACCAGGTACAGTAGACTAGAGCAGCACATAGACAGGTCAGGGAGTACGTGGGTAAGTGTAATAGAGCAGCACATAGGTCAGGGAGTACGTGGGTAAGTGTAATGAAGGCTAAGAGAGTTAAGCTGGGCTTAGGCAAAGGCAAATCTAGGAATTCAGAAGGTTCTCTTTTACACCTTTTTTGAATTCATGAGTATTGGATATAATCCTGATGTCCAGGGGTAGTTTGTTCCAAGCTAAGGTAACTTGGAGTTTCTATATAAAAATGTTGGCCAATTGTTCTTCTAGGCTTGTAGACTTCCAGAAGGGGCTGATCACAGCTCCAGAGGGTCGGGTTGTAGTATAAAATGAGATGAGAGAGGAGACAGCAGGGCAGGTGGTGGGTTTGTCAATGATGCAATGGATGATAAGCAGTTGAGGTAGTAGGAGCTGGTGGGGGAATTCTAGCCAGTAAAGGGATTTGAGAGAGATGCAGTGGAGGGTATTACAGGGCTGATTTGCATCGAACCTAGCTATTTTACTGCAAGTGATTCTGACTTTAGTTTTTAGAGAGGATTGTAGCTTTGTAGGTTAGTTAAAATGAGTGACGCATAAAGAAGACAGGGTACAAGGCAGGTATAGACTGCAGAGAGTCTACAGTCTTTGGTAGGAGTTTGTTATTTCTATACAACAAGAACATTTTTTGTGTGTTTTTTTAATGCAATAATGGATGTGTAGATCAAATTTGAGTTGATCATCAATGATCATGCCTATGAGTTTAGTGTGTGTGTTTCTACATTAACAGTAATGTTGTTCAGAGACGAGATAGAAAAGTTAGACTTTAAGACAAGTAAGGCATTTTGGTAGGAATAGGAGAAATTTTTTTTGGGGGGGGTTAAGAATGAGAAGATTACAGTAAGCAAATTTTCTACCAAGCTGAACGAGGTTTGGGTTAAACTGTGAAGATCTAGGAGATTATCAGAGACAGAATTACTGTGGAATCACTGGTACACTGAATTAGAGAAGCGTGAGATTGGGAGGTGTAGAGGGAATTAGTGAAGATGTTAAATACTAGGGGACCTAGTATGGAACCTTGAGGAACTCCCATGTTGATGGGGCGGAAAGGAAAGAAGGAAGATTCTGACGGATTGCCATCTGCAAATGAGGTAGCTCGAGACCCAAGTTACATTAAGATGAGAGAAATTTAGCTCAGATAACTTAGCAAGGAGCTTGGGGTGACAGACACTGTCAAATGCTTTAGAGAGAAATAAGAAAAGACAGGAGAGAAGTTTGTTTTTGTCTCTAGCTTGAGAGATAATTTGCACGAAGGAAATAAGGACAGTAGCAGTGCTGTGGTTGGGTCGGAAGCCATGTTGGATGGGAGTGAAGAAGTTCTCTTGAAGAAGATAGTCTATGAGCTGCTTGTGTACAGATTTTCTAGCAAATTTAGAGAAGGGAGACAGAATGGCTATGAGCTAGAAGTTTAATAATTCAGTGGAGTGTCCTCCCTTGTGGATTGGTATTGTGCAATATTGTTTCTAGATTGTGGATACAGTAGATTCTCGAACAGATCTGTTCATTAGAATGGAGATAGAGAAGGCTATAGAGTTAGCAGCCACCTTAAAGAAGAGGGGGAGGAAGATTATCTGCAGAGGGACAGCATGCCTTTAATTTGCTGTGCAGACTTTTTATGTAAGCAGTGGGTATAGGTTTGAGTGAGGAGGAGACATTTTGGGTGGGGAATTAGGTTAGGGATGTGAAATCCTGGATTAATTTACTGATAGAGTCAATGAAGGAGTTTAGTGTAGTGGCAGTTTCAAGGGGGTGCTGTTAGGACAGGGGTTTGGTGTACAGAGGATACCAGGATGAAGGATCTTATTGACTGTGTTCCAGAATTTCTTAGGATTGTTGTGTTGGTTATTCTGAGGCTTTAGACAGAATTTTTTTCTTATCATTATTTACATGCTTTAGTGAGATTTCTTAGTTCTTTGTAGGTTTGCTGGTGGGTGGAAGATTTTGGTTTTAGCCAGTTTTTCCGGGCATTGTCCTCTTGAGCATTAGTTAGTGAGTGGACAGAGACAGCTATGGTGCAAATACAGATTCAATGCGGATTTTTCTGAAGGGAGCATGGGAGATGAGTGATGTGGGGTTTGAGCCAGGTTTCAGAGAGAGTTACAATGCCAAGGGAGTAGTGGGCCACCCATGAATGGAATTCTGTCACTTTGTTAAGAAGGTTACGTATACTGAGTGAGGAGGCTTTTAGGCACTTGGTGTAGGGACTGGGGTGGTTGTGATACCTGAGTGTTAAGTGAGGGATAGAAGATGGGGCCTGGGTTAGGGTGTATATCACCTGACAGAGATAAGCTACTTGGTGTATGTAAGAGTAGGCATCTTAAAAGTAGTGGTAGTGATATTTGGGTTTGGTTTTGGGGGTATGTAAGGGTGGAGGATTGTTTTGATCATAGGTAAGAGTAAGTTAGGTGTATTAAACAGAGAGGGGGATATGAAGAATGTGTGAAGAATTAGAAAGTCTCTAGTGAAGTAAAGTGAAGTGAAGTAGGAGAAAGGTTAATGGGAGATAATTTAGTGTGGTAACAGGAGTGATGGGATAGCAGAAGCAGAAAACCAATGAGAACAGAGATGAGTACCACATTAGTGGTGGGTGGGTATGACTAAGCGGAGGATGTTTTTGTGAGTACAGACACAGAGGCAGAGTACTCAGCAGTGTGGGAGGGGTGGGAGAGAAATAGGAAGTAGTGAGTAGCCGAGTGCGTGTAATTTTGGTTAGGGGACAGTGTTGAATACATAGTTTGGGCAAGTGAGAAGTGTGTTGCTGTGGAGAAGATTGAAAATAAAGAGACAGTGTCTGTGCTATGAAAAGTGGTGAGAGGTGGGGATGGGTGACAAGTAATTTCAGTAGACAGGGTGTGTAGATATAGGGGGAGTATTAAGGAGGGCGGAGGAGACGTTATGATTGGTAGAATCAGAAAGGAAGGGGAGGAGTGGAGGGGTAGGGGCAAAAGATTAAAGTATAAAGTCAAAGATAGTACGGTAGGGGAGCGAAGCGAGGGCGAACGGAGTGGGCCTAAAATGAGAAGTGGATCAGAAAAATGCTATCAAGTGCCATATGAAAATCCCAGGTCAGCGCCAGTGATACAAAAAAAAAAAAAAAAAAAAGAAGGAGAACCTAAGCGAGATGCTGAATTGGCTTAACAGCAACAGGTATTGCAGTTACATAAGGTAAGCTGGACACTAGAGTTCCTGAAAATAAGGGATACAAATTACATAACTGAAGAAAAGAGAATTAAAGCCACATAGTTACTCTGTCCCACTAGGGGGAAGGGCTGAAATATATTTGTCTGCTGAATTAGAAAAAGGCGGACAAACTAAGTACAATGGCTTCTTAGAGATAGACACATACAGTGACTAGAGTTAGAAGTCCTACTTGGGATGGTTTTTCAGTTGCGCCGATTGATGTCTGAGGTGGCAGTTCTCAGCAGGAGGTGGGCAGTCTGAAGTTGCTGAGTGGAGGGTGACTGAAAGAATAAAAGCATACGCAGTTGCTAGTAAGGACAGCGGGAGGAAGTTTAAAGGTAATAGTTATTCAAAAAAATAAAATGCTATGGGAGGAAGGAGGTAAGGCAAGAAAGAGAAACAGAAAACACCAAGTTTGCGACACTTAAGTTAGAGCAGGCAGTGAAACGGCCGGAGAGTTACCATGTATTAGCACTAGGTACAGCAGGCAGTGAAACAGAAATAGAGTTATCATGTATTCGTACTAATTAAAGCAGGCAATGAACAATATCATACAGGCAACTGATTACTAATAATTAAGTAAACAGCAAGATAGGACTAGGCTAATTGCATTGCAGATATTTAAAAGAAGCAACAGATAACATGCCAGAAAGCAAACATGATAGGTAATATAGATTAAAATAGTATGAATCAGCACTGTTGTATATCAGAAAAAAAAAACGTATAGCAGCAGATTCAACAATTCCAAGCATGACATATGTACCAATAGTGTTCCAGTACCAGGAGCACAGTCGCTAGCTAAGAATCCTCGTTTAATAGGAATACATTCCCTACCAGTTTTGTAAGTAAAGGCAGACACAGTATATAGCTTTCAACTGGAGAGCACTTACACAGCTAGCACACTGTTCTCAGGACACTCGAGGTTGCATCTAAGATCTAGACAACTGAATTAAATTTAAAAAATGGTGCCCTCAGTTAAGCAGGTAATGAAATAACTTCAGGACTGACTGGAAAAAAAAAGAGAGGGGCAAAGCAAGAATAGTGCTGTGCTAAGAAGTGTATTGCATAAAATATATATTGTTATCTGCAAATGCAGCACTCATGCAGGTTCCATCACAGTCCAACACTGCTCTCTTTTTGGAATCCTGCAGGTTCCATCACAGTCCAACACTGCTCTCCTTTTCTGGAATCCCTGCAGGTTCCATCACAGTCCAACACTGCTCTCCTTTTCTGGAATCCCTGCAGGTTCCATCACAGTCCAACACTGCTCTCCTTTTCTGGAATCCCTGCAGGTTCCATCACAGTCCAACACTGCTCTCCTTTTCTGGAATCCCTGCAGGTTCCATCACAGTCCAACACTGCTCTCCTTTTCTGGAATCCCTGCAGGTTCCATCACAGTCCAACACTGCTCTCCATCCCTGCAGGTTCCATCACAGTCCAACACTGCTCTCCTTTTCTGGAATCCCTGCAGGTTCCATCACAGTCCAACACTGCTCTCCTTTTCTGGAATCCCTGCAGGTTCCATCACAGTCCAACACTGCTCTCCTTTTCTGGAATCCCTGCAGGTTCCATCACAGTCCAACACTGCTCTCCTTTTCTGGAATCCCTGCAGGTTCCATCACAGTCCAACACTGCTCTCCTTTTCTGGAATCCCTGCAGGTTCCATCACAGTCCAACACTGCTCTCCTTTTCTGGAATCCCTGCAGGTTCCATCACAGTCCAACACTGCTCTCCTTTTCTGGAATCCCTGCAGGTTCCATCACAGTCCAACACTGCTCTCCTTTTCTGGAATCCCTGCAGGTTCCATCACAGTCCAACACTGCTCTCCTTTTCTGGAATCCCTGCAGGTTCCATCACAGTCCAACACTGCTCTCCTTTTCTGGAATCCCTGCAGGTTCCATCACAGTCCAACACTGCTCTCCTTTTCTGGAATCCCTGCAGGTCCCATCACAGTCCAACACTGCTCTCCTTTTCTGGAATCCCTGCAGGTTTCATCACAGTCCAACACTGCTCTCCTTTTCTGGAATCCCTGCAGGTTCCATCACAGTCCAACACTGCTCTCCTTTTCTGGAATCCCTACAAGAAGCTGTTCAAACCTCTTCCAAAAACTCTACAATGTCTCACCTTTAGTGCAGCTCTTCATCAGAACCACTGCCCATATTTAAATCTCATCATGTCTAACTTGCTCTTACACACATTAGTAGCTAATCTGGCTTGTCTGATTGGAGCTTAGTGCAGCTTGCACCTTAACTACTTGGCAGTTCCAATACCCAGAGTGTATTACATCATAATCATCTAGGTAATCAGCAGCATATTTGACGTGAGGCTCTAGGACTCTGTCCCTTAATCTCAGAAAGGTCACATAGGCATCCAAAGGATTTAAAGTACTCTGGAATAAACCATTTTGTATTTTTAAATGGCTGTCTTTCCTCTGGCTATAGGAGTCTACTGTGGCCAAGAATTTTGCTTTCCCCAACCTATCAGTCCATCAACCCCAGGCATTAGGTAACTCAAAAATGTTGTTCAGCTTTCTAAAATCATTACAGAACTTGATTATTCTAGCAGGCTTTCTGCTCATGCTACGAGGTTGTTCCACTCACTTTTTAACTCATCTATCATCCCACCTTTAGCATTGTTTGCACTTCCTTTTGAACAGCCTTCCTCTATGACTTCTGCAATATGAAAGGTCTTAAGTTAACCTGTCTGCAGAAAAAGTCTCAACATGATGTTGAATCAGGTCTACTCTACCAGACAGTTTTGAAAACTTCTCTTTGTTTCTTAAAAGAAGCTCCTTTATCTCATGTTTCTGGAGTTAGGTAGTACGTCATCTACCTGCACTGCAAAAATAAAGGTCAGTTTTCTTTCTTCATCAGAACTCTTAGTTTCTGCCTTTAAGTTAACCTCAGAGGTCTGTACTTCTTTTCACTGTTTCAGAATGTAGATACAGTGTACCTGTTCTGGTCTTCTCTCACCAGTCTGTCTAACTCTGTAGTTTACATCAGTTAATTTTTCTAGTATTGCAAATGGACCCATCTGCTTAAGTAAGAACTGTTTTTTTGAAGAGGGGATCAAAACTAACACCTGATCTCCAGATTTGAATTATCTGGCCCTTGCATTTCTTTCTGTTATATACCTCACTTTCTGTAGTTTGGGTTCTTGCCATGTGTTTCTGTATAATGGGCTAATTTCAGCCTATTTTGTCAGTTGGTATATTGCTCTTCAAGGCTATTAAAAGGAATATTCTCTCCTTCTCAAGCTTCTCTGGCAACATCTAACAGTCTAGGAAGGTGTCTGCCACACAGCTACTTAAAAGGACTGAACCCTGTGAAGGCTTTTAGTACTTCTGTAATGGCAAATAGAGGGTATGGTGTTAACTGTTCTCAGTTTTTGTTCCCAATTTTAACCATCATCCTCAAGAACCTTTCTTGGCTCCGATCTTAAAGTTTGGTTAAAATGCTTCACTAACTCATCTGTCTGGGGATGCTACACAGAGGCTTCCGTCTGCCTTACTTTCAAACACTGGCACAGTTGGTGCATTATTCTGGACATAAATGAATTCCCCTGGATGGTGAATATTCCCTTAAGTAGCCACACTCTGGAAGAAATCACACTGACCCCCTAGCAATACATTTAGCATTCACCTTAGATACGGGTACTTGGTAGCATAGTCTAAAATAATTAAAATATATTAAACCCCACTGCTGGATTTTACCAATGGCCCAACAATAGCCATAGATATATGTCCAAACGGCATTTCTGATGTAGGCATTGAAATAAACAGATTTGTACAGCTTGGGAGTGTGGTTATTTTCTGCATTCAAAGCATCCAGCACAAAAGTTCAACTTTTGTTTTTATTATTCCACATTAGTAAAATCTTGCTGCAATCTGTTCTTCCGTCTTCTTCGTTCCTGTCTGTTCTCCTGGTACAAGACTGTGTGCTAGCATCATCAACAGGCTTCTGAATGGTTTTGACACCACTAGTTGAGATAAAACTTCCTCTCTGTTCTTAGATACGCTACACAATAAAATGTTGTCACTCGATACAGAGGTTACATGTGGAAATGCTTTGTTCGGATTCTTCCCCTACAACTCTAGGTATATTTCCCTTGCTCTGCTTACAGTGACAGCTTTCCTTTGTGTCTTTTTAAAGTTTATCTAGCTTAGCCAGAAGGCAGTCAGCTCTGCAATCTCCTCGTGGCTATTGTGTCATGAGGTAGAAGGCACTGCCTCCTCCCTACCAGTACAGGCAATGGGGGTGGTCTCAGGATCTAACTATTCTCCTAACAGCCATCTCTATCTTATTCTTTTTTCTTAATCCTTTCCTTTATAAACCTTCTGTATAGAAACATTCTTCTTCTGTTTAGGATTCCTTTTTTCGCTCATTATTCCTGGGAATCTGAGCATTATCTTATCTTTAAATATACACCCCTCTCTC
Organism: Protopterus annectens; assembly: GCF_019279795.1. NCBI lineage: Eukaryota > Metazoa > Chordata > Ceratodontiformes > Protopteridae > Protopterus > Protopterus annectens. The sequence goes on from NC_056731.1 coordinate 9,740,834, forward strand.
TTTTGTCTTGACCTCGTTATGCTGCTCTTCCTATATCTCAGTGTGAGTGAACCACACTGACTTTTTTTCTTTTTCTCTAGATTGCCATCACTCTGCAAAGGGCATCTTAAAACAAAATATCTTTAGTTTTACTTCTCCCTTTACTTATGCATATATTGCACAGAGCCTTGCCTTATCTGAGTTTTCTATCTTATACTGGCATAAATGGGTTTAAACTCTGACCAAGTACTATTTCTTTCACTTTTACAACTCAAGTGAAGTCTTTTTCACTATTAAATTTATCTTTCTCAACACTGACCTGCTGTTTACAGTTCTCCATTTCTAGGGTTTCTTGTTTTATCTTGACATAAAGATTAGAATGCTCTCCAAGTTGTGCATTTTCATACTTGCTAACTTTCCCCTGAAATACATTTTTTTCAGCGAGTGATTCCTTCTCTTCAGTTAGGCTGCCGTAGTCTATTATTATATCCCCTGCTTCTGCTCTCTGTATTCCTGCAGGCAGCTCTGCCATTGATACATTCTGACATTATTTCTTTAACTTGCATAGGTTCTTCTTCTCTTTGTCTCTTTAGACAAATTTCTGTACCTTTGGGGTTTACGAACTACTATTTGCTATTTGTTCGAGTCATATATTCTTATAAAAGTGTCTGGTGGTTGCTACCCCACCCTTTTTCCAGGTTAGGTAGAGGTACATCTGTAGGCTTATTCATCCCCTAGTTTCCCTCCTCATACTGATAATGTAGTCTATCAAAAAATGACCTTCTCAGTGCTTCTATAAATCTTAAACAGGTAACCTATTTCCTTACTATTATATGTGTTGAATTGGTGACTACAGCAATAGGATGAACTACCTTTCCAAACTCCATCATCATTTCTAATTGAATAATAGAATACTATTTCCTAACTCCATGAATGCACACTACTTCAAATGTTTTTTTTTTTTATTAGCAAGAGTCTTATTTTAGACTCAATGTGCCTTGTGTGACCATAAAAAGTGAACCCAATAGTCTCTGCAATCCATTAAGACACTGCAGTTAAGTCTGAAACAGTAAAAGTCCAACTCATCTACTCCTGACTCAACCACTCCTACAACCTATCACATTTCATAGGCTCAGTATCATTTCATAGGCTCAGTATCATTAGCAGCATATTTTACTGTGGTTACAATTTTCACAAGCAAAACAATATTACCACTACTAGTACAACATGTAGCTATGTGACCCCTTTCCCCACATTTTAACAGACTGTGTCTACAACGGATACATTCTGTTCATTAATGAAATTTGACACATTACTATAAGTGTGGGCTGCTTAGTTTTAAAGACAGTTTTACTGCATAATTATCTCCCTATAAGAACAGCAAAATTTTCAGTATCATCACGATCAGTCTGAAACACCTAATTTCATGGAGAAGCAGTAAAGTCCTTTTAAATTTATCAGTGGCTAACAGTTCTATCACTATACTTTTAGCATGTTAACCCCTATGTCTAACCACAGTTTAAGTACATGCTTTATATCTCATAAATGAGATCTTACAGTTTTGTTAGGAGAAAATGTCCAGCTACGAAACATTTCAGCTGTTCTCTCAAAGATAACACCAGCTTTGGCTAGCAATGCCGCTTTTACATTTTTCACAGTCCTGAAAATTAGTCCCTTTGATATCTATGAAGACTTTTAAAGGTTCCCTAGTTAACAGAGCCAAGAGGATTCTGGCCGATTCACTGTGGTCCTATCTATCTTAGATGGCATACCATTTGAAGGCTACTGGATATACCTCAAGGTCTTCCTCACTTGTTAGCTGTTTTACTGGTAGAATCATCTCTGGCACTGCCATTCATTCACAACCATCGTAATTTCTTGGCTGCAGCAGGAATGCAGGAGGAGTACATAAACTAGTAAAGGCAGTTATACTGGATAATGAATACTGTACTACTCTAGATACTTAATTAAAGGAATATTCTTTTATACAACATAATGAATCTTCTACATAACGATGAGGAGTACTAAAAGCACACTATTTACATAGAAATATGTACACCAGGAGGAAGAAAATAGTATGGGAAGAATTTCTGGATGTAATAGGTGAAAAGGGAAAGTGCAGAAACCATGAGGCTGGGAAGAAGAAGAAAGAAAGTTGTGTGGGGAAAGTTTTAGGAGAGTGAATTGCGTCTATGAAGCAGAGTAGGGAAGAGGCAGAACAGGGAGTGTATGAAGAGGGGCTTTATGGGGGGGGTGACACTAAAATTGTTAGATATTTATTGCTTGGAATAGCCCAGGCAAGATAGTGGAAAACCTGAGAAGGTAGGGAACGTGCAAGAAGTTGTGGAAGGAGAAGTGTTCCCAATACTATGTATCCTACAGGCTGCTAAGAGGTGACTGGTGACTGGCATAAAAGGCATTTTCCAACCCATTATGGATGGATTTACTGCACAACAGCAAATCAAATGGCATCAGAAATACTCAGTCTAGGGATCTAAACCTCTTCTGCAATGTCAACAGAACAGTTTGAAGGGATGGGTATAGCTCACAGAGAAGACGCTTGTTGTGGAAAAGACTCACCATCCACAAAAAACATAGTTCATCCCCATCCATTACAAGCACAACTCAGATCTATAGATGGAAAACAAAAATAATTTACCTTAAGACTCCCCACTCTACTACTAATGGGCAGAATGCATCTCCTTAATGCTTTATCCTATGCACAGATCCCCTAAAATTATCTATGGTACAACCCCAGTTATTCTCATCAGAGGTAACAGACAATTATTGACCATGTAATGGGTATGGTCAATCTCCAACTAAATGGGATAGGTTATTTTGACCACACATGGCCAGGCTTAAAATGGCCTGCAAGTGCAGCTAGTCTAGTATTTACTTATCTATGAAACCGAGTGCTGTATCTGTAATTTCCTGGGATGTGTGGCTGCTGCTGTAGGTTCAATATGCTGATGTGAGGAGTAATGAGGGCTAGTGCACCTCAAACAGTCAGCAGCAGTAAAAGTGTAGGGAGTGTTGTTGAAACACATTAAGTGATGGGGTTGGTTCTAAAGCAATTGTTTTTGGATCGATTGCCATGATTTGTAGCAAGTGCTTTACAATAGTCATCTTGGCAAAAAGGCACATACAGGTGAACTCTATACTGAGGCTCTCAGCAAACCCCTCTGGAGTACTTTCTTTAGTGAGAGAAACTAGATCAAAAAGTTCTCTTCACAGTATGTGCCAGTCCAGAGAAATGCTATCTTTCCAGTTAGTGCAAAGGATTAAGGCTACGAGCTGTTATCGGGCGGTTTCCTGTGGTACAGGATTTGATTCACTCAGCTTTCATCTGCCTCCTCTGTGACCTTGAGCAAGCCACTTATTCAGACAGTACTTTGGGACAATTGGGAAAGAAGAGATAGGCTGCACAACCGTCTTTAAGACTTTATGCCTAGTATCTACCTATGAACTACCTATGTGCATATATGATCAAACAAATGGAGTTGGTGCAGACAGTCAAAGGTAAAAAAGACTTTTCGGTACAATAGTTGGGCAAAAAATTGTATGCTGCACCCACTAATATGCTATATACAAATGTAGCACAATGTATCTCTTCTTAAAAATACTGTAGTTTTACTACAACCAAAACTGCTAATACAAATTCTTCTCAAACAACATGGAACCAAAGGAGTACAAGTGGGAACATAATTCTGTTAAGACAACAAAAAACTGAACTTCTGTTAACATTCCAACATAAAAAACACCCCCAGTCTCTCACAAAGATTTCAACACAGTTTAAAGCTGTTTTCTTCTTCCCGACTCCATGCTGGACGCTGTCCAGACTTCTTCAAAATACTTAATAATATCTTGCCTTTACTTTGACTCTGACTCTTCATCCACAAACAATGTCCAGATGTACACATACCCCCCCACGAGAAGGAACATTCTCTAACCAGCAGAGTCGCACCCCACTTTTTTATACAGTACTTTGGTTTTACTCATGCAAATTATCTGGGGCCCCTCTAACTAGTACAAAATGTATCGGTCTGTCTTAAAGGAACAATACTCTTTACATCATTACTTAAAAAAAAATTATATTTGAAATACCACCTCTATTTATAGGTGTACTATTAATATTTCCCTTTAGTTTGCATCTTTTGACATACCATTTGGTAAGAACTGCCATATAACGTTACATGTATACACCTTACATATAAATTATTTATACAGATTACATGTGTGTAGACATCTGTTTTGTCAACATACTTTGGACGACAAAACAGATGGTATGTGTGCAAGACTGACAACCTATAGGCTTCAGGAATATGCCCCTACCGAAGGGATTCTGCAATGTTAGATCATATATAATTAACAAAGGGTATTACGGTGCAAAAAACAGTTGCTTTGTTTTGCATGGTTCAAGGTTGTGCATGAGCATGCTCTTTAGGATTTTTTTGTTTTTATTTTTTGCAGTCAATGTTTTAATGTCACTCTACTGAAGTTTACAAATACACACACACACATATATATATATATATATATATATATATATATATATATATATATATATATATACACACACACACACACACACACACACACACACACACACACACACACACACACACACACACACACACACGGGCTTCTGTTGATTTATCAAAAAAGTGTTTTATTGCCTAATAGTGCTTTTATTTTTTGTGTGTGGTACTACGTAGTAGTCATATGTCTGATCATACAAAAATGCAGGTAAGGGAGATTCTCCCTATCTTGCACTGTTGTATTATCTTCAAGTTGATATATGCAAGCAGCAGAAAGGCTTATCCCCCCGACAAAACACTCGTTTTCCTTACTTTGTCTGACTGGGAGTCTATATTTCTGTTTTTGGTGCATTGGTTCTCCATCTTTTTGTGTTTTGTTACTGAGGCATAAACGCTATATGTGTGTGTGTGTGTGTGTGTGTGTGTGTGTGTGTGTGTGTGTGTGTGTGTGTGTGTGTTTCCACATACATACTAAAACAGGGAAGTTTTACAGCACTGCCCATTTACTTATTTATTTTATTTTATAGTTTGTTTACCGGGATAGTCCATTCAGCCAAGGAGAGCCCGTTTTCAATGGAGTCCCAGGGAGAAAAGCTCCACGAACAACGATATAACATGAAGACAATGCAGTTACATTTACGTAGTACTATTGAAGAACGATGGTATTACACAATCTGACAAAAAAATCCATGATTGCAGTGAAAATACAGTCAAAAAAGCAAAAGGGAAAATCACACACATACACACACACATATAAATAAGTCAATTAAAAATAAGAAAACCCCATTGCTGCATATTCCTGTTACATTTGTTAGAATGTGAAATAACACAGGGTTGACATACAGTTTTACATGAAATCTTAGCAGAGTTAAAGTAGGATGGGTGATGACAGGTGAAATTGTTGAATCTAAGAAGGGCGGGACAACAACAAAAAAGAAAAAAAGCAGAGTAACAGCAGGAATAAAGGAGAAGAATGAAGATGGTAGTCAGAGAAGCTCCGTATGAGGAAGAGAAGAGAGAAGTAAAGGAGTGTGAGAAATGGGGAAAAACAGAGGTGAGTCATGGGGGATGAGAGCAGGAACATTCCCTGAGAGCTTTGAGGTAGAAATGAAGAAGGGTCTCAAAGGTAGAGTGGTTGTCAGTAGTACGAATAAGAGGTTGCAGGGATTTCCAGAGGTGAGCTAGGGAAAAGGATAGTAGGTGTTTGCCTAAAGGAAGAACAGGCCTGTGCAGTTCAAGCAAATTCTGGTTATTGGATCTTAGAAGTCTGTTGGGTAGGTGCATTTTGAAAAAACAAAAAAAAAAAAAACTTGTATGCCCGGATATTCATTAAACGAAGACATGTCTATGCACATTTTCATACTTGAAATAACCAGATAACTGCATTGGGTAGCTAAGATTCATGACAACAACATTTTGAGAAATTTGCTAGAAAATGTCAAAGAATTCTGGAGTTACGGTTGTGTACTACTCACATACAACAGTAACAGTAGGAAACATAGACACTTAGCTGCAATGTTTTTTTTTTTCTGTTCACAAATAAAGATGTACACAACATACGCTTTTCCAGAAAAAGTGAAAACAAAATCTTTATTATATTTATCACTGCATTCTTATGAAATCAGGACTGAAATATTACTTATTTCAAAGCAAGAAGTAATAATTTCAATTAAAATGCTGCAGGAAAGAATATGCCTGTTTTTACCAAAAGGCATGCAGTTATACTGTCTTCTTGCCGTTAGTGCTGCTCACTCAACATGCTAAGTAAGGTGGAGTACCCAGACATCACGTCCTTAGAATTTTATAAAGAACGATTTGGAAACAATATGGAGATACTGACACTTACAAGTAGTGCAGCTATTGCACCCCTTCAGAATAACAAATATAAACAATATCAGAAACAAAACTATGTAATGTCATTGTCACTTAAGGCCAAAAATAATACTTATTTACGTAAAAATGACCTTCATTACTTTAAGTGTTCTGGCATAAAAATGGAATCAAAATTATTTCTAAATGAAGACAAAAGATGCAGATGCTCCTATGGCTCTGAAGCTTGGAGCATAACATAAAGAAGTTTTACAAGACAGTTATGCCAGTATCATTATCTGAAAATGTAACAAGAGTATATCAAAACATGCTGGAGATATTTTATACAAGACACAAAAAAGTCAAAAAAGGTCAGCTATTTGGGGACAGAGAGTGGTTAAAGGCATGTCAAACATCACCAGTCAAGTCACATCTTACAACACAATGCATGAAGGGAAGCTGTAAAATCTGCACGAGACGAGTGTGGCTGTACAGCTGGGCAACTCTGATAGGAGATTTGCGATATGCCTGGAACTTGTCTGTTGGAAAAGATTTACAAATTTTCAGACAGGAGCTAAGGAAAAGATAAGGCAAAGGAAAGAAAGTGAGATAACTAAATGAACGTATAAGGCAGAGGCTGGGAAGACAAAGACAGCACGGAAAAGTCACAACATAATACGCCAAAGAATAAACAGATAAAGAAGCAAGAGAGACAGGACTGAGAAAGAATGAAAAGGAAAAATAACAGTGGAAGAAATAAAGGAAATGAAATAAGGGAAAAAAGGAAAGTACAGCAAGGGACAAGGTGGGAAAAGATGGATCAATGAGCAAGAAACGGAAAAGAAGGATATGAAAGTAGATGGGGACTATCTCTCAACAGGTATTAAGATGGAAAACCAATGTGAGGAAGCAAACCTCTAGCAAAGTGAGACCTAACCATCATGATGGAAAGGATGGAACAGGTAGCACAGAAACAGGAAAGGACAAAGAAGAGGCCTTAACCATTTTATTTCCAATGGACCTAACATAACAGAATTTGAGAAATTACTGTCATACTATGGGACAAATTCCAAAAAACTTGCTCTCGCTACAAGTGACTTACTCTGGTGCAAGTCTGCCCAAATTCTAAATCACTTGCTCTTGCAAGTGAATTACTCCTGTGTGAGGCCTATCTATAAAAGCAGGCTTGCAGTGGAGTAAGTCACTTACATAGAAAGCAAGTGGTTTGGAATCAGGGCAGATTTATATGAATGTACGTCACTTGTACAGAAAGTCTTTTGGAATAGAGCCCTTTGTTTCTATTACTAAGCGTCATCGCTGCAAAAGTTTAGGCCTAACATTGTTTCCAGTGTACTAAGCAAGACTCTGCATTCAAATTCCCACCTTTTAAAAAAATACATGCGCTCCTTTCTTTCCTTCCTCTGAAACTTTTCTCTCTACACTACCCCTCTTTTCCTCTACAGTGCTCTCACCTATACCTTCTTTTTGTATCCATACTACTGTGCCCTGATAACTACTATACCATTAGTGTTGATGCACTTATTTACCTACTGCTACCCAAAACACATTACTGTTTAGTCATACAATGTGCACCATGAGGCAAAAATATAAAATGTTCCAAGTAATACACATTACTTCTTAGTACCGTCACTAACATATCTAGAAAAAAAAAAAGCATCCTTTGCTTTACTCTTGGATTTCCCATGCCACTATGTAACTTAATACGATGCTGTTTAAACAAACACTATATATTTGTGTTTCAATATGTGCTATTTTTTTTCCATTGGACCTCCACTGAAAATGGGCTACAACTCAATGGGGCAATCGAGTTAATAGTAATAGTAGTAATAATAATAATAATAATTATTATTAATAATAATAATGCCAACAGCAATAATAATAACAACAGAGTAAAATAATGGGACAGTTGCAGGTGAAATGACAAATGTTTTGTCTTTTCTGAGTTACTTCAGTATCTAATGCAAGCAGGAAACAAAAGCACAAAATAGCAACATTGTGTTGCTGAGACTATGGTATACAGATAAATGATGAGAATAATATGGGAAAAACCCAAGAGAAAGAAAACTTTTAGTCAACAGACTTCATCTGAGTCTCAGAGAACACAGTTCTACAAAAAAGAGAGGTGAGAGTGATTGATGATCACAAGGACAACGACTGCTTTACAACAAAATATGAGGGTGGAGTGTAAACAACAGGAGAGAGTGTAAGAAACAAGACAAGAATGGGAATGTACCGAAGAGAAGGAAAACAAGCAAAAACCTCAAAAGGAAGCCCTGGTGAAAGAGATTAAAATATTTCTACGGTAAGAAAATGAAAAACACTTTTTAAAAATTTTATCTTGATCACTTATGCAGTAATAACGTCATTTTTCTACTCTATATAGTCAGTATAATTTTAGAAATAGTTTTTATCCCAAAAATGGCCCAACGTGGTCTGCCACACTAATATGATTTTATTGCTAATTTCTATTTTTTCATTACAACACACTCTGTGTCTAGAAACATGACATAAAGCCCTTTCTTCAGCATCTTTTTGTCCCACCACAAAGCACAGAAGCACTCTGAACTGCAGCAAAAAATATATTTTCACTTCCTTTTGAATCAAGTTGTTCTGCCCATTCACAAAGAATGAATTACACCAAACTATAGCCTTATTTAAGGGTTGCTATAAGTTTTTTTTTTTTTTTTTTTTTTTTTACAGTTTGCTTAATCAGCAGCTCCTTTATGTTGTATGCTCTAATCAAACTTACCATGGGCTCATTTTTGTTTTAGGTGCACTGAGTGATCTAATTAACTACTTTTGTTGCACAATAAAAAAAAATACTTATCTCACCATATCCTCAGCTACTCACATGAAAATCCACTATCCACATCAATTTGTCAGCCAGACATGTCAGGTTTCCTGAGCTTCTCTCTTAACCGACGGCAGAGCAGACTTACCTCTACATACTAAACTTGTAGCCCTAAAGAACTGCCCCAGTAAGAGAAAAAGAAGGTAGGCTACAAAATATCTTGCTATGCAGACTTTACTGGGTCATAATATCTTAAATGTGATGGACAAACAAATTTAAGAGCCAGGCACATACCATAACACAACATGATGTGCACTAAACAAATTGAATAGCACAGAAAATGTCACAAAATAAGTCATACTTTATTTACATGTAGAAACAGAAGAATATTATTTTATACGGAGAAAAACATGCTCAGCAATGAGGAAAGGTTGCCTTTAAGATAGAATTGTCTTTTAGCTGATGCCAATAACCAAAAGAAAACAAAGAACTGGAAGCAACTAGCCTGCAGGAGGACACGTATGTGTCACAGAAATTTGTGATACAAAAGACGAGGATAGGTGTTGGAGATAAAAAGATAGAAGTATAAACTAAGAGCAGAAAGAAAGAAAGGCAGTGATGTAGTGTGTGAGAAGAAAGGACAGAGTGTACAAAGAAAGCAAGATGAAGAAAAAAAGGGAGCGAAATGCATGAAATATCCAAAAAGTGTAAATATGGATAATTTCAGGCCAATAAAGCCAAACCCCACTAGCTAGGGCTATGCACATTTTGACCTTGTTATGACCTCATCAGCACAGCACAAGCAGAGTGTTTGATGAACCATTAGAAACACGAGGCTGTTATACCCAGCTGATGTCCATTATCATTAGGCTCACTGCAAAAATATGCCAAACAGCAAACTAAAACAATGAGTGAGAAGGTCACTGAAAAAAAAAAACAATCAATAAAAACAAAATGAAAACTCCAGCAAAACTAAAACTTCCACTGAGTGACCTTCCAAACCTCTTGTATCAGAGGCACATGGGATATATGCAAATGATCCTTATGAACATCAGGTGTTTCAGCAAACTGACGATTCTGAATGCCAATGACTTGTTTTGTCATTTTTAATGCTGATGAGCTCATAACAAGGAAGAAATATGCATATCCACAGCTAGTGGGGTTTGGCTTTATTGACCTGAAATTGTCCATTAAAACGACGAAACAAATCACTCAGTGGAAGTTCTAGTTTTGCTAGAGTTTTCATTTTGTTTTTATTGATTGGTTTTTCAGTGTCCTTCTCACTCATTATTTTACAAAGTGTAAATATCAAAGAGGAAGACATACACTGTGGCTATGAACCACTTGCAAACAACTAGAAACAGAACAGGAGAAAGAGAATGATAAACTAAAATGTGGGATTAAGGAGGGAAACATCCATGGTGACCAGCAACCATCTGCAAGCAAACAGACACAGGACAAAAGAAAAGAGAAGAAAGAGAAATATGACAAACCAAAACTCAGAATAAAAATACTGTGGGAGAAAATGGGAGATGTACACCTAACAAACACCTAGTAAGGACACTTCCTTCTTTAAAAAAGGGGATAATAAAGCAGTGGAGGTACAGGTACAGGCAGGAATTAAAATTAAACATCTAAACCCAGACAAGGAAGGCAAACATTTTTATTCTGTCCTATATAAGCAGGTGAACAAGGTATCCTAGCAACAATGACCAAGAGACAATAACAATCACAAAGCAGACAGCATGGAGCAAAGATACATGTTGGATAATGAAGTTGCAGTCCTTGGAAAGGGAAGACAGGGTTGGAAAAAACCTGGAGGGTGCAGAGAACTGAAATGGTGAAGAACTGTGAGATTATTAAAAGAGAAGCTTATAACAAGGACTTTATGAAAATGCTTAAAAAGAAAGAGAAAACACAGAAATATTACCAAACAAGGGTGCCTGTAGCAAATAACACAAAGAACCATATTGGGGTAAAGACAACTTAAAGGGTATGGAAAAAGAAAAGGGTGAGATCAGTAGGTTAAAAAAATAAAAGCTGGCAAGATAAATAAAAGTCATTAAGAGTTAGGGCAGAAACAAGAAGAATGGCAAAGGATTTAGGTCAACAACAAGAAGAAATTCTTTAGATATAATCATAACATGAGGAGGAGGAAAAGGGGAAAGGGTCATTGGAGAACCTAGGCCTATTAAATGTATGTTTCACATCTGTATTAGTGGTAGAAGGGATCAGGAGAATAGTAATATAAAATGAAAAAAAGAGAGAGGGAAGGACAGATAGAGGAATCATGTAGAATAAACTAAATAAAAACAACAGAGTTAAATAAAGGAGGACAATGTGTAACACGTGGATGAGCTATTACCAAAAGTGTTAAAACCAAAGACTGATGTAAGGACACCTAGTCAGACTTTACAGTATGTTGTAAAGGTCAGTGGAAGTCTAAAAGGACTAAAACAGAACATTAGTACCAGAAGGACTATTGGAGATGATACTAAAGGGAAGTATTTTGGTTGCCAGGAGAGAAATACCAATATGGGTTCTCATGGGGATTAAGAAAAAACAACCTCTTAGGAGTTCTTTGACTTTTGCAACAGCTGAAGAAGATATGAATAAACAACCCTTTGAATCAGGAATCTTGTCTGATACTGCTCTTAATCAAAAGTTCCACTTTTCCTATTAGCATATCTACTTTTACTGGTGATAGGATCCGGCATTAAGTTAACTATTTAACTGCAGCAACAGAAGCCAGGAGTAGAACTCCCAATTAGTCAAGCTGGCAAAGAAGATAAAATGCCTTAATGGAAGAATAACAGGGTACTATATATATGCTACATTGCTTATTCTAGTACTCTATATAATAGAGTACTAGAATAAGCAAATAAGACAAATCTAGAACATTCAAAAGGTCTATCTGCAGGGGTAAACAATACTTTATTTTGGAACCAAAAGTAAATATTTCCATTTGGATATGTACAGCTACTTAGTATTAGAGTTTCTGGGTTCTCACAAAATATGTACCAAATTAGAAGAAAACAAAACACTATATGGAACCATATATCAATGGGTAATTTGTAAGTTGACGGCTATGAGATAGCAGAATAAATCCTAGACAAAACTAAAGAAATTGGAACGTGCTTTTAAGAAATAGGGGGAACCATGGCTGCCTTGTGTAAAACAGAAGTCTCAAATATAGAGGAACCTTTCCATTTCTAATTTTATCAATACCCTTTAAATGACACTTACTGAGAAGAATGCATGGAGAATGCCCCCCCCCCCAAACTCTCATGAAAGCATCTTGTACTAAGTAGGGGGCAGCAATGCACTATAATTGAAGGCAATGAGGTCCATCTATAGGAGTAGAACCTCTGGAATTTGTTGCCATCTGTGCTCCAGAAACATACAGTGACTGTCAACTGGTCTACTAATGCACTGTATTTGCCTGGGAAAGGGACAGATGTCAAGAACAGTTGGTAAACATGGCCAACTCTGTGCCTAACCTGCACAGCTAACAAGAACACACTTCATACTAGCAATTTATGCATCACATTACTGTGATGATGTCTATGCACATACACTTCTTTCCAGAATGTACCATTTGCAAAGATACACCACTTCCCTTAGCATGATATGTGACTTCATTTAACAGGATGACCGCGGTGGTGGTGCTGCGGTAGCATTGTCGCCTCACAGCAAGATGTTTTCCCGTTCGATTCTCAGCTAGAGCGTCTGTTGTGGAGACATCCGTGAATGGGCGTACCTTCGTTGAAGGTTGTGCGTTAGGGCCGGCAACTCAGCACGTAAAAATCAACTGCCAATCATTAGCGGACCGGAGTTCCACTGTGGCAAACCCTAACCGGGAAAAGCCGAAAGACACAACAACCAAAGAAAATTCATCATACTGGTCCCAAGAAAAGCCCATCAAAAAGTATCTGATGTGTCTACTGCCACAAGGAGGAGGATGGATAACAAACTGCCTACATACACTTATTCAGGATGCTGAAGCCACTAGCATAGTTACTTGATCAAATATAAAATTAATGGCATCCTCATATATCAAGGGTATAATAAATTCTTCCAAAAGTTCTGCAAATAATGCTGATACTCCCTCAAGTATAACCTGGCAATGTAAATCATCTTTATACAAGCAAATATATGGCCCAGAATACATAGGAGGGGAAAAAGAAAAGTGACTGCTCTTGACAAAGTCAACCCATAATTTAGCATCTTTGTCTTGAAAAACAAAAGCTTCATATATAATTTTTTTTTCTAAAAACCCATGGAAATGGCTAAATCAACCAAGTCTAGTTTGGGAAAAGGACTTGAATCAATGTCTAAAATTACTTAAGAACTTGCACCATTTTTTCAGATACACAGAACAGTAATTGGGATCATGGTCATATTTTACTTAAGCGTAAGAAAATATATATTGGCTTAGGAAAAAGGAGAGAGATCAAGGATTTGATTAACTCAGTAACACCTTCCCTCTTCAGACACATCGGCACCACCCGTTGTAATGTCCATCCATTAACTGTAGAACAATACATTCAGAGAAAATATATTACATTTTCTCTTTCCATTCTAATGCATCAAATTACACAAACATCATTATTATTGCCATTACTAGGGTGGGGAAAAATTTCCTCTCAAAAGCCTTAATAAAAAAGCAAAAAGGTTGAAAACATTTAATAAACAGTTCAGCAAACTTTAATCAATATCACTCTTGCTTTTCTCCATGTCTATGAGATTTATATTCTTTCGGTTAAAACTGAGCCAAATCAAAAGACGCTCCGAATGAGTCTATTTTTTTTATTTAGTATACTGTAATGTGTTAACCAGTTTTTTTCATTCAGTTGAAAAGCAAAACGATAAATAAGCATAAAAACCCTTCTTGTCACACAATATTAAGACAGACAGACTGTTGCATTGGATTCCCAATATGACTAAAACTCATGAAGGAAATGAAAAACATAAGTGAAAGCAAACATCTCCAACCAGAGGATCTCCCCCACCACACACACATACATATACAAGAACAATTTATATATACAATCTGGTATCAAACATTCATTTTCTCATAAATAAAATCACAATGCCAAAGAACTTGAAGTTAAGAGTAACACTTCCATAATAAGAAAATATAAAGTCTTTAAGAAGAGATGCTGGTATCTTAATGTGGATAAAAGAAAATAGTCAAAGAATGCACAAAAGAAATTTACTGCCTAGGAATTAAGAGCCCGGGCCCCTAATTAGCCGAAACATACACAATAAGCATGGATTAGGACTATGGAAAATACAGGAATGAAGTAAATATAGGAAGATACATAAATTGACAACAGTACTTTTAGAACTTCATGACATGCGTTCTTTAATCCCTCCCACAGCCTGAATTATGATAACCAGAAAACGCCCTATATGATAGACAATTCAGACATGTTTTTTCCAATTTTTGTAACTTTTGAAACAACCCCATATGAGGTATGCAGTTGCAAATGTAATCATTAGATACACAAGGAGTTATTACGGTTACTGGACTGCTTTTTTGTTTGTGTTTTTTTAACTGCATCTATAACTATGAATTACTAAATGAAGTATTATACAAAAGGCTTCACTTGCAAATTACTTGGGTATCTAAATACTGGACATGCTAACTACTCATACGACTGTTAAGAAATCTATACCACAGAAAATAAAACAATATGCATTGACTCTTGAATTAGTGCAAAAGTATGCTTTCCTAACATTTACAGCTTAAATGATGCTAGTTGATGGGCAAGCCTAATTGCATTCCAGCTGTGTCCTTCTGGCTGCATCTTTAGTCATATTTAACACAAGAATGTTCATACAATTAATCAGCAACAGATTAAATTGCTTTGATATGCACATACTACTATACTAGTGAAATACTTTCTTACAATGCATCAAAATCAGCCAAATACTGAAGTGATCATATTAGAAAACTTACATAACTGTAAGCCAAGTGAAATATTTTTGTGTTATAAATGCCTGATCAAATAAGTAGACTCAATGACTACTGCATAATAAAACAAATTCAACAAGATGTTTAAAACACAGTGGTTAGTGTACTGTTCTTTGTCTTGAGAACAAAACACATGTTTGTTTATTAACTTATTTTATCACTTTTATAGGTTAACAGAGAAAAACTAAGCTAGCTGTTCTTAAGGGCCATTTTAGACTAGCCAATTTCCAAATTAATCAATCCCATTTGGTGTTACATTGGGCATACCGATCCCATTGTCGATAATTATATATAATCCCTAATGAGAATAAGTGGGATCATAAATTCCAACACCTTGGATCAGCTTATCCACACCGCCACCAGGGGCAGCAATAGCCTGGACCTGGTCACTACCAATATGGGTATGTTCCATGACAGAGGTCAACTCCTCTCTGGTCAGATCCGACCACAAGCTAATCACCCTAGACATCCATATCTCACCCCCACCCCCACATTAAGGAAACCACCGTCAAAAACTACTCCAAACTCAACTTCATGCTTCTTAAGACAGAAGTGGCAAACTTCATGACACCCATGCAGACGGAAAATAGAGGTACGACTGCTGAATCTCACACAAATACACTGCATAACCACATACAGAAGTGCATGGATCGTGCCATCCCCAACAGAACCAAGACACTATCCTCAAAAAAAAAAAAAAAAAGGAAACCAATCTGGTGGTCCCCTGTCATAAACAAACTCTACAACAGAAGGAAGAAGCTGTTGCAAAAAAACAGTAAAATCCGAAGATTGGAGGAATTCCCTGGTCAGGCTCAGCAAGAAGCTGAGATCCCTCATAAAATCCTCTAAAGCCAGTTATGAAAATAAAATTGCCACCGATTCCAAAGAAAACCACAAAGCATTCTACAGTTATATCAAGAATCTCAACGGCAACACTCAGATCTGCTCTGAGCTACAGGACGATGGCACTAAATATACAGAACCAACCGATATTGCCAACATCCTGGCAGATAGGTTCAGAGCTAACTTTACCCCCCTCTCACCCTCCAAAGGGCCCATCTTAATACCGGAAGAATGCAAAGCCCCTGTAATCACGGATGAACAAGTAAAGGCTGCACTCTCCAAAGCCAAGAACACAGCATTCATGGGACCAGACAACATCCCAGACTGCGTACTGCAGGAACTACAGAACGAACTGGCACACCACCTAAGTACCATGTTCAGTTATAGCCTCACCTTAGGCTATGTGCCTAATAAATGGTGCACAGCGATGGTTATCCCACTCCACAAAGGGGGTGCCACCACGGACCCCGGAAACTACTGCCCCATTAGCCTGACGAGCCTGGTCTGCAAGGCCATGGAACGTATCATCTTGGAGCTTATAAACAAAGACATAGGTAACCTCCAAACCCTGGACTCCACTCAGGGTTTGTAAAAGGTAGATCATGTCTACTAAACCTGACTGACTTCTTTGAAGCAGTCACCAGAGCCATAGACGAAGGCAAGGTAGTGCACACAGCCTATCTTGACCTTGCCAAGGCTTTTGATACCATCCTCCACTCTGGAATTGTGTCACAAGATGGGTGGCCAACTGGCTCACTGACAGAACCCACACAGTAAAAGTAGCCGACTCCAAGTCTGACTTCAGACCAGTGACGAGTGGAGTACCACAGGCTTCGGTCCTGGGTCCTCTACTGTTCGGCATCTACTCCTCTGAAGTGCAGGCCAACACAGAAGGTCTTTGGCTAACAAAGTTTGCAGATGACTGCAAACTGGGAGCCATAACAGAATCACCTAATGATGCAGATATTCTGCAAAAGGGCCTCACAAGAGACAAATGCTTGGTGTCAAAGTCATGGCCTCAAGCTCAATGCCAAAAAGTGCACTGTCATCCCAGTTGGGAAAAACTTGGTACCCATGAACTTCCACATAGGCAGTAGCTCACTAAACACTGAAAGTGTGATAAGAGACCTTGGGACACAGGGGGACAGTAGTCTCTCCTTTGATAATCACATCGCCACAGTAGTCAGGAAATCCTTCTACATGGCACACCTCATCACAAAAGGGTTCTCCTCTAGAAAAAAGGAGGTCATTGTACTCATCCCTCATCAGACATATTATAGACTACAATGCCCCATTTAGCATGTATCTCACAAGACACGTACAACAATTGGAAAGGCCACTGAAATACCTCACTAAGAGGATTACTGGCCTCAAACAGATGCCATACGCAGACTGTTTCCAAAAACTCCAGCTCTTCTCCGGCTCATATTGCCTACTCAGAGGCGATCTCTGACTAACATACAAAGCTATGTCAAACCCAGAGCTGCTGGACATGCTACACTTAAAGAAATCCCAATCTCTCCGAACCACACACTCCAGGGACCTAAACCTTGTCACCACATTAAACAGAACATGCTGGCGGGATAGAGTCCTATCCCAGACACTTCCCATACTCTGGAACAAACTACCCAGTCATGTGAAGCAAAGCTCCTCATTGGCCCTCTTTAAGAAAAATCTTGACTACTGGATGGGAAACAGAAAAGTCACCCCGGGATCACTTCTGCGGCACTGCTTGACAGGGGCACAGGAAAACAATTTTCTTGGGTGGGGAAAGCCAGGGAACCTTTTTAGTTAGGCTTACATAGGCCCCAGGGCCAATAGCCTAGTACCTACCTATGAACCTATACCACGGATAATTTGGGGGGGGGCCATGCACGGGATAAAGCATTTAGGATAATAGCAGGTTACTAGGCTAACGGCCTGAAAGCGTTTTTAAGCCTAGCCATTCATGCCCCAATTTTCCCAATTATCAATGTCCACAGTCTAAAATGGTTTGGTATATGCCTATGCCTTAGGGCATCTACAAGCTACCTCTGTCAACTAGTAGTACAAGGGGAAGCCCTGAGTAAATTTTCTGTTTCCCATCCACAGATCCAAGATGCACTTAAATATGAAAATGGATGAACTTTGTTCCAGAACAACAGTATCCTCTGTGAGGTACACCTCTCCTTCCATACCATTCTGTTGACGTCACAGAAGGGTTTTAGATCCCTAGACAGAGTACTTCTGATGCAACTTGACTTGGTGATGTGCAGTAAATCCATCAGTATTGGGTCAGAGGATGCCCTGTATGCTAGACACAGGTAACCTCTTATCAGCCTGTAGGATGCAGAGTACAGTGACAGGACTTTGAGTTGGTCTATGTAAGACATATATTTAGGCTTTGTATCCTTTTAGAGAGGTATATCTGTGGGTGTTACAGTTGTTGCATGTATCTAGACAGACACGTGCTATCAGGAGCATTACACTCAATGAATGGCCTAATGAGGGCCGGGTAAAGTGGTCAAATTATATCCCTAGATCTAGACACAATCCCTCTATTTATAAGCTGTTCAATATAGAAGGCCTTTCTCATGAAAATGGACACGTGTTTGTTGAACGTTAGGTCACTGTCCACAAAAGTTCCCAAATCCTGAACAACTTGGTCAACTCTTAGGGCACATAGTCAATGTAGTAGTCCCCTGGGTAGATGACTTCCCAAAGGATATAATAATGCATTTTTTTTTTGGTATTTAGTTTCAGTCGATGATTTGGGCACCAGTTATTTTTTGGGGCAAACCTTCCTGCAGGATGACCAAGTCATCTGGGGATTCAGTGACCAAGCCTGCAAATGACTGCAAGATAGGAGTAGTCAGCCAGAGCCCTTTGGTATTAGACGTAAATGCCAAACAGGAGAGGCCTCAGCACAAACCCACTGAGGACTCCACTGGTGACTGGTCTCTTTGTGGATTTAACTAGGTAAGGGGAAGTTTACAAAACATACAAAAAAATGATTATATATATATATATATATATATATATATATATATATATATAAACACAGTATATATATATATATATATATATATATATATATATATATATATATATATATATATATATATATATATATATATATATATATATATATATATATATATATATATATATATATATATATATATATATATATATATATAAACACAGTATATATATATATATATATATATATATATATATATATATATATATATAAATAAACACAGTATAGTACAGCCAATCAACAAACATATTTTTAGGAAGTGAAAGGAAACTGTAAGACGCAAAGAAAGCTCACACAGCCATGGAAAGGACATGCAAAACTCCACAAAGCAAACGACTAGAACTCGGGACTGAACCTAGGAATTTACAACTGTTGTGAGGCACATATCTTAACATTAAGCCACCAAGCTAACCCAGCTTAAGCTGTAACTTCTACATGGTGCTACATGAATCAGAAATAAAATCAGCCATCTTACAAAGCTCCTTCCATCATGAAGAAATGGATTTATTTATTTTACTTATATTTATGGCTGGTGAAGCATTGTAGAACACTGTCAAGGTATTATATACCACTGCAGTACAAGACCAGAAAAGTGACTTGCAATTCTGGGGTTCTGGCCATTCAATGTTTGATGGTGGTCTTGTATTTGGATTAAAACTTAAATGAGGATTGTGGCACTTTAAAAACAGCATAAAAGCTCTCTAGCACCACTGAGTAATCAATGCATTCATACATAATCAAACAAACATTTACCCTATAATGAGTAGGGTTACCACCTGTCCCACTTTACGTGGGACAGTCCCTCTTTGGGCAGTTGCATCCTGCAAAAAAATTGTAAAAATGGCAAATGTCCTGAGATTTTAGGGCAAAAGTATTTCCTATATTTATGTACCAATTGCATAAAACAGTTACTCTGCATCTGAAACACCTTAATGTTATAAGAAACAGAATAAGCAACTAAAATGCTACAAGAATAAGCTTTTATTTAGGCAGAAAAGTGAAGTTATGTCCTTTGTACTGGCCATGGGTATGTTTTGGCATGCAAAATCTGAGCCTGGTACCAAAAATGTCCCACTTTAGGCATTTGAAAAGGTGGAAACCCTAATAATAACACGTGCACTACTTTTAGTCTATACCACATGGTATGCACATAAAAACAGAACATCAACAGACAGACATTCAGCTTATACCTTCTGTTTAAATTCAGCTAATTCAGTCTCACACACAGAAGACTGATTATTCAGGTACCATAGATGTTTTACTGACCTTGGTATTTCCTACAGCATTGCCTTAAAATAGAAATAGATACATATGCGCGTGTGTGTGTATATATATATATATATATATATATATATATATATTATATATATGTATACACATATTTTATATATATATATATATTATATAATTTATATATATATATATATATATATATATTTTATAATTTATATATATATATATATATATATATATATATATATATATTATATATATATATATTAATTATATATACACACACACACACACACACACACACACACACACATACATACACACCCACACACATTTCTAAACAACATTCCAGAATTTCTTTGAACCATAACAATCATCATAAATGCCAATGGTTTGTATATGATCAGAAAGACACTGAGAAGTGGTAGCTAAAAGGAATAATTTAGAGATCAATGTCTACCTTTTGCAGCAACCTTAAAACACTTTATAAGAAAATAAGGACACTACCACTACATACTCTACATCTGCTGAAAAGAAATGTCAGTTAGCATTTGTCTGTACATCTGTCTACATACTGTACAAATGCTGGGATAACATGTCAGCTGTTCTGCCTCTACACAGCTGTAATTCTCAGGAGCCATGATGAAGATGCCTACGTCATTTATGTAGAGTCAGACCTTCAGCATTTTTACCTTTGGTGTGTTTTTTTTTTTTTTTGGAAGAAATTGTAAAACCCTGCCTCACATACCACGATGAAAAAAACAAAGCAAAATAAGAAAAGCAGCAGGACATGCAATAAGTTACAATATCAAATGATGCAGAAGCAAACTGATAAGAGGATCTTTGAAAATGTATGTCTTATGTATGATCACAGGATCATAGCAGGTTACTAGGCTAACGGCCCCAAGGTCTTTACAAGCTTAGCCAAGTTCAACCCATGTTCCTAAAGGTATCTGGTTCAAGCAGACACTAAAAATCAGCACCTATCACCCCGTCCAAGAGGGACACAGGTGGAACCCCCAGGGTGAATTTCCGGTTAACCATCCAATCGTCGAAATTACGCTCAAACAGGGCCAATGAGGGGATCTGTTCAACATGAACAGGAAGCTTGTTCCAAAGGTGGGGCAACCTCTGTGAGACAAATCTGCCTCTCCAGCAAGTTCTGTTGACGTCACATACCACATTAAGGTCCTTTAAGTGAGTGACCCATGTGCCATTTAACTTGCAAATGTGCAGCATTTCCATTAAAGTTGGGTCATAGACTGCTCTATATGCACAGCACAGGTCATCTCTGAGCAGTCCATATGACACAGAGTAAAGTGAAATGACAATGACTTCAGGCTGTCCGTATAAGACAGATCTTGAAGACCCTGAATTTTTCTTTGTAAGGAACCTTTGTAGTCTCTCCAATTGCTGCAGGTGTTTCAAAAAGAACACACCAAAGGGAGCATTGTACTCTATTATTGGCATGATAAGGGAAGAGTACAGGAGGGTTATAAGCTTTTTTTCTTCTGGAGTCACTGCCCTTCGTTATGAGATGAACAATATAAAATGCCCTTCTTACCACTGTGGAGACATGGTAATAGAACTTAAGGTTGTTTTCAACCTGTGTGCCCAGATCTCTCACCACTGACTGTGTCCTTAGGGTACTGCTATTGATGTGGTAGTTTGCAGGCTCACCCTTGCCGAAAGAGATAATAACCCATTTTTTGCATTAAGTTTAAGACCATGACTTTGGCACCAGTCGTTAGTCTGTGTAAGACCTTCTTGCAGGATGTTGACATTGCTAGGGGTTTCAATGATTGCTCCCAGTGTGCAGTCATCAGCAAACTTTGTCAGCCACAGTCCTTTAGTTTTAGCTTGTACTTCGGAGAAGTAGATTCCGAACAGTAGGGGTCCCAGAATCGATCCCTGTGGAACACCACTGGTCTGCTGGAGGAGGTGAAGTCCCCTATTTTGACCATATGAGTTCTACTGGTGAGCCAGCCTGCAACCCATCTGACAATATATGGGTTGATACTCAGTTGTGTGAGTTTATCGATGATGCCTGAGTGGGGGATTTTGTCAAAGGTTTTGGCTAAGCCTAGGTACATCGCATGCACAGATATAACCTCGTCTAGGCTTTGGTGACTCAAAGAAGTCCAACAAGTTTAACAAGCACGATCTTCCCTCAACAAAGTCAAATTGGATGGGTTCAAGCGTTTGGCAATTTCCTATATCTTCGTTAATAAGGTCTATGATAATTTGTTACATGTCCTTGCAGATAAGGCTAGTCAGGCTAATGGGTCTATAGTTCCCAGGGTTCATGGATGCACCACCTTTGTGCAAAGTGATGATGGTGGCTGTTTTTCATCCCACTGGGATGAAGCCAGTGCTTAAGCTGCGACTGAAAAACATGCCCAATAGTGATACTAATTCCTGTTTTAACCCATGTAGACCACAGTCCAGGGTGTTGTCTGGTCCTGTAGTGGCTGTGTTTTTGGCCTTTAAGAGGGGGTTTAAGACCTGCTCCTTGGAGATATTAGGTGGGGGACAGTATGTCAATGGCACAACAGATATCACACTTGCCTTTGGTGCAGAAGTCTGTGGGTTCTATTCCCACACCCAGCAGATTGTTTACAGACACTGCAGTGCAGTGTAGCATAAGGGGATGCTGCATTCCCGAGTGTGTCGTTCGTTGGATGGAACATTAAACAGAGGCCCCATCTGCTTAACTTGGTGGTAACTCAGGTGGGTGAAAAAGATCCAACACAACCTATCAAAAAGAGTAGGAGAAGTTCCCTGATAGTATATATACCATCTCGGGTCTCCCATAAAAACAGGCTACTAGCCTAGTGGGACTGACCCAGACAACAAAGGATAAATAAAATAAAGAAATTAAATAAAAATGTATTAACTAGGACAGAACAGCTCCAACCTTCTAATGCAAGTACCACAGTGCTTAAACATGGCATAACTTTCACAATGTAAAAGAATCATGAGAGTCAAGAGATACATTTCCAAGACTTAATTCAGACAGGTTTGTTTTGAAAATAAAGTATGTTTTGGTGAGAAGAAGAATCACAAACATACAACAAATATCATACTTATCTGGAGAGAAAACCACACTACTGCAGTACCCTAGAACAAGAAAAGGCAAACAACCTCAACATGAAATTCATTCTATGAGTCATCAGAAGCTAATAATGGGCAAATAAGATGCAGCAAGGTTCAACTTCACAGCATCACTCAGCAGCATATTTCAACTGGCTCAGAAGATGAAAAAGAACTCCACTAATCATGGTTAACAATATTATACATTTTTACTTAACCCTGGAAAAATAAGCCAGATAACCTCAAGAAAGGCCTTTTTACATGACTCAAGAAGGCCAACAATGATGAAAGAAGACATATTCACTGCCATTCACAGACACAACTCAATGGCAGAGACCAATGCTGTTCAAATACATATCAGAACTTTACAAATAATGACTAGAATAATCCTTAAAATGTTACATATTTAACAGAGTCCCTAACTTACCATACTCAGATCAATAAGGCTTTAAATGGTCAAATCCACTGTATCTACAATCAGTGTTTAGTTACTCAGCAATATATATCAACTTACAAAACCAAACTGGCTTTAAAACTCTTATCTGGTGATGAAAAAGTCACAATAAATAGAAAAATGATCCATTAGATATGCAGTCCAACTTATTTTTATGCAGATATTTCAGAGAGAATATAGTCCCATTTGCCACAATACAGGAGACAAAATTAGCTTGTTGAATGAACACATGCCAATGTGTTCTGCAATATAGTACACCGCTACGTTTTTTTTTTTTTAATTAGAGTCACTATTCCTGAATTAAATTTCAATGATTGCTGTACTTAGTTTTCAGACTTTACTTACTGCTGTATTTGGTTTAGCTACTCATCTATAACATAAAACTTTGAACAATGGCCAGTAACAACAGAAAACCAACTGTACATCTGTGATGCATTCAAGACAAAATGATGTTAACTGAATTTCTTGACATTTGTTTTGTGTTCATAAAAAACAACCAGTAAGGAGTGGAATCCAATCACAATGTTTTGCAATACAAAGACTAAAACCGGAACATTCAGTGTACCAACGCTATGGGAAGCTAGAACATTTAGTGTACCAACGCTATGGGAAGCTGGAGTCCAGACTGCAGGAATGAAAACAGGACAATAAAAATGAGCCTGACCTGTTCATAAAGTATCAGCTCTCCTGGCTGACTTTCCTCATGCTGCTGGCTGTCCTACTCCAGCAGTTAAAATGGAACTTACAAGAGGCATACTGAGACTTTTTAAGCAAAGACAATATGGAAGAAAGATAGAGACAGGCAGGGAAGGAAGCAGGAACAAGAGAAAAAGTTCTTGAGTTAGCAGTTTAGATACAAATGAACGCAGCTCCTCCAAGAGCGAGGGTAACAAGAATTTCCAGACAAAGAGACCAGTTATTGGGAAAGCCTTACTAGATAAAATTAGTTTCTGTCCCATACAAAGTCTTGCTAAAATCAATGAATGCATATGTAGTGGTCCATACAACTATCATTCATTCACTCTATAGCGACTTGCTTTTATCCAGTTGAAGGTCACAGAGCCACAGCCTAAGTATTCACTGGCTGCAAGGCAAGAAAGAAATTCCTAATACTATGTCATTCTATTGGAGGATGCACACACAAAAACACTCACTCACACACACACACACACACACACACACACACACACACACCACACACACATGCACAGTTATGGGCAATTTGGAGGATCACACATTCAGCCAAGATATGTCTTCAGGAAACTGGAATACCTAGCAAAAGATCACGTAGACACATGGAGGACATCCAGATTCCACACAGTAGATAGCCCAGCTGAGAACCAAACTAGAGAACCAGGCACTGGGTTTCAGCAATGCTAACCGCAGCAAACGGTGCCACATAAAAGTTTTATTTTTGTTTTCCTTCAGAAGTAATAATAAAATCTTGAAGCAAAATCCATGTCTTACATCTCTCAAACAAAAAGAAACATGTTACAGTCAGCCACTGGATTACAATACTTTTATGTATGTTGTTTCTGTACCAAAGAAAGGTAGAAATAACATGAATAAAAGTGCCGAAAGTCATCGGATACTGAACAGCAGATGACAGAAAAAAAAAACAGAGGAAGAGAGAGGACAGGAAAGACACCCAATTAACAAAAAAGTTATAGTCTGCAAATAACATTCCATATATTTATACATATATGATGTATACCTATGCTGTTTCACTTACTCTCTCTCTATGCAAATGCACATAATTACTAATCCCAGTACAGAAAAAAATGCTGAATGGCAAAATACAAAAAATAAATAAATAACCAACACGCACTAATGCCAACAAGTAAAAGTCTTGACAAAACCCAACTACCCTCACCTCACAGTATATTCACTGCAAAAGACGATCAGTCTCCTGCGATTAATTTACATAAGAACAAATATAAACAATAATTAAATACATAAATAACACAAAGGAAAAGAAAAACCTAACAATACCATCTTTGCCTGAATAGTGGCACTGTTAGGGAAAGAGTCTTTCAGAAGGTAAGGTAAGGTACAGAGTTGGGTTGAGCAGACGAGTTAGGTAATGCCAGGGGGCCTGACCTTATCCATACCTATATCTATCTATATCTGTATATTTAATGTGGATATATATCTGTATTGATATAAACATATAGTTTTTATATGCCTGCCTACCTGTTACAGGACGTTTATCATGCACTCCCCATTTCTGGGATGGACGCCCTTATCTCCTCTTGCTTTCTTCCTTTCTCTCACAATTCTGCTTTACCAGCGCAAGTGAGTGAACCACCGCAATCTCTTCTCCTTGACCTCTGCAACTGGGCGATACTTTGGATTCAACTCGGACGCCTTAATTTCTTTGCCCCCCATATGCATCCTGTTATTCATCTCAAACTCCTCTCCATCACTTCAGGTTTCCTCAGCTACTCTGCCTTCACTGCATAGGTTTCTGTGCCTTACAAAAGCACTGGGCAACACCACTGTTTTATGAAACTTGCTCTTCAGCTTTTTTGGCATTCTTCTGTCACATACTACCCGGACATTTTTTGTCAGATGGATGCAACACATCTGATTCTAACTTGGATTCTGATATTTCTTCTCTTTAACCACATCTCCCACATACCTTAAGCTGTTAACCTATTCCACTACTTTCTTTCTACCTACATTGCCAGCTTCTTCTAATCTGTCTCATTTGCTACTATGACCTGTGTCCCATCTGTACTCAGTTTTATCATTCCAGCCTCCTATCATTCATTCCTTTTCAGAGTCTGCTTGTAGCACCAGACTGTTTGCTAATGAAGTCCATCACTAGTATGAGCAGGTGTGGGATCATAGCTGAACCCCACAGCACACACACTCCATTCCCACTGGAAGCCTTTCTTTGAGTCCAAACAATGTTTGTACTTATCTCACTGGACCCCTGTATATAGCCTGCAAAAATTCAACCAATATTTCTGGGACTTTGAACCATCACAGCACTGCTAAAAGCAGCTTTCTTGAGACCTTACTATATGCTTTCTTCATGTCTAGGAATGGTCACACTCCCTCCTCATCTCCAGTATTTTCTCCACTATATGTCTCACTGCAAATGTTTGGTTGGTTATACTGCATCCTTACCTGAACATGAGCTGCTCATTCACCCATCTGACTTTCTACTGCTCCGTACATTCAAATAACAATCACCTCCAACACTTTCATGCAGTATTACAAAAGTATGATACCTCTGTATTGCCTGCAGATGTGAATATCCCCTTTTCTACTTGCACACTGGCACTAGAATGCATATTCCCCAGTTTTGGGGAATATACCTCTCCCTTCATATCCCAATGAGAGCTTTCAGAAGCCATTTCTGTCTTAATGCACTCAACACCTTTATTACACCAGCCAGGACTTACCCGGGCATGTCATTTTCCCTGACTTCATTATCCACAGTGTACTTTGTACTTCTTCTAGGGTGAGCTCTCCATCTTTCACCATAGCATACAATAATACATGCAGCAGTACAACCTCTATTAAGTTTTCTTTATTCAGAAGCTTCATGAAGTACTCTTTCCATCTGTTTTGATACCCTAATACATACACACACATAGACACACACACACACGATAACTGAAAACGTTACACAACTCAGAATTTACAGTAGAAGAGCTACAACTGACAGTAGGAGAAACATGAAAATGAACACAGAATAACAGTTTTAAATTGCATATTAATAGCACCAATCATCAAATCAATTCTATACAGCTTAATACACACTTTAGCTAAGTAACATTTTCTATAATTTCACTAGGAATTGAAATTAGTTTAATTCTTGGACTTAAATATATAGATTATTCAGTAAATATTACTTATAGACTTGTCTCACATGTGATGTAAGTTTCATCAGTGGGTAGAAGCAGTGGTACTGAAAGACTTGTTACTGTTCAGATACTTGGAAGATGGCCCTTCATGAAAAAGAGAACCCACTGAACTCTGGTATCTCTGAAGATACTAAGCAATGATGAGGCTTATTATGACAAATATTAATCACATAGTACAAAACTAAACAGCAGTAGCCAAGATATGAAGAGCACTTGGGTTCCTGCCCAGGAAGTCGATTCTAAAGCCATTGAAAGTGTCTTCTTGCTTAACAAGGTAACTGGGTACTGATCCATAACTTCCTCAAGTCACCAGCCTAAACATTAACAGCAAGGATGGGCAAGCAAATAGATGGCAAAGATATCAAGCTAAAGTAAGACTCTTCAACATGCAGACCACAGCATTTTTTTTTCTTACAGAAAATAATGTGCACCACTGGACCCCCCCCCCCCACCAACAAATATGCACAAATGGAAAAAAGCCTATAAGATAAAGAAGCACAGGAAAAATGGAGAGGAGAATTAATGGAAGAGGATGGATACTCTGGCAATGAAGGGCACAACAGATGAATTTTACAGTTGCATGACATCATGTAGTCTACTTAATTATATATCTGTATAATTTAAATAGAAAATATTTAATGGCCTCTTTTACACCTAAGGAGATAAAATGAAGTAAGCAAATTACAAATGCAAATTTTCTCTAACATCATCACTAAATATCAGAAGAAGGGGGTGAGACACTAATCCTCCAAGACTTATAATCTCTGTTTATCACCTGGATCTGTACAACAGTCTGCGATGTTATACCATCAGTGAGTCAGCTAAGCAGCAACAGCATAAATTAATTCAAAATTATCTGATGCTGGTTAAAAATACTACTCTGCCAGAGAACTGCTGGATGGAGATATACATGCAACAAATTTATAATGGGTTTATATAGTGCAAGTCTATAGAAAGCACAAGTAATCTACATGCATTTGTTGTTATGTATTGCTATCTGGGGACCATATACCAACATATACAAGATCCATTTATTGCCAGTAGAGAAGTGTGTTATACTCAGGAAGCACTGTAGTAAGGTTGCCACCTTTTCAAAAGCCAAAAGTGCAACATTTTTTATGGTAACATTATATTTTGCAGGACAAACCATACGCACAATGTGCAAAGGACTAGAATTCATGTTTGAGTTGTTTTTGCTGTTTCACATAATATTTGGGAATTTTATGTACAAAATAACTTTATACAACAGAGAATATTTAAGAAAAAAATTTGTCCTAAAATCTCAGGACATTTGCTATTTTGCATGATGCAATGGCCCAAAAAGGGACTGTCTCATTTAAATAGGGAGAGGTGGGAACCCTACACTGAAGCTATTGTGTTAGATCCCTGTTTGCATTTTCCAGTGTGACTATCCACTGACAGCAAAACAAACATGTTATGAAGAAATGTCTTAAAGTTATTCTGGAAAGCATTCTACATCTGTGCATTTCTAACAGCATAATTCTTAAGGTGACCCTAGCAGAAATAGAAAAAAATTGATTTCTTGATCATGTGTAAGAAGTGAAGGATGGTCAAAGTATTAACTACCATGTGATTAAAACATATGCAATAACTCCCATGTGTGAAATGGCATTACTGTAAGGGCACTTGGCAGTGAAGAGTTCACCACATGCTATTGGGTATGATTCCCTAATTTAGTGAGACTGCCTGTACAGGACACTGAAATCACCGACCTTGAAACAAAGTAGTGCAAAAATGTTTCATGAGGCAAACAGTACTGTGTTGTCTACTTCTCATATTTTAACCACAATAAACATGATCTGTACTTACCATTTTTAGGTAAACTCTGAATGACACTGACTGCAGCTTCAAATCTTTTTTCGTGTATAGATTTACTCTCCGCCATGACATTAAAGTGAACAGGTGAATTCAGCTTCTTGAGTGGCAAGTGTAAAACATGGACAGCCTAAAAGAGCTGCAAAACAAAGTGTAAACAGTACACGTCTGTATTCTGCAGCAATAATAACCTCGCTCACTAAGAAATACTAAAGGAAGAAAACTGATCATGCAAAATGAAAACAGCGGCCCGCTTTCCAATGCTGGACTCTAATTATGCATGCCAATATCATAGTATCTATAATTGCTGCACTGCGTAGCGTATTAAGTTATTATAAAAAACGAGTACTTAAAAATAAACATAAATATACCTGTAATCTGCAAGATGACATCCGTATGTACTATGACACCTATGATCACGTTACCCAAAAACTGAACCCGGCTGCTTTGTAGTCTCCAAACAGCATTTGAATTCTTTGGAACCAGACTTAGGCGAAGTTTAGCACTACATTTCCCACAACACATAGTGACGCAAACCTTTGCGCACTCAGTCTGGATGAAGAGAGTGGTAAACTGGTGTATAGCGAAGAACTGGAGCATAGGTCAGTTTCACGTTTTCCGGTACCGAGTATTTTTATACTTCATTTCGCAGCACACTTTACACTGATATTAAAATAGTCTGTGGATTACAAAGTTACCAAACTTCAGAATTAATATTCAACAGACTTTGCCTCCATAAGCGGAATAGCGGATTAATGTTACGATAAAGCCTACGTAGTGCACATAACTGGTTTGCATTCCTCTCAACTGCTTGCAAATGCACTCCTTGTAATACTAGCAGCTTTCTAACATTATAAGAACAATAGTTAAACTATACCCCTTGATTTTTTTGGATTCCCTGGTTATTTTTGGCTTTGTCCGTAATTCCTGCGATAAAAAGGTTTGCTTGCTAGGCATGGTGACAGGTCACGTTTTGTGTTTACGCAATGTTGTGGTTATATGAACCGTTGCAAGAATAAAGTGATCCGTATCAGTTCAACTAATACAAAAATGTAGATGTAACAAAAGTCATCCATAATGCTAATCCACGGGTTAATGATTCCCAAACAAGATGGATAATGTCTACTGTATTATTTTTGGCTTGGAAGCAACTCTTGTAATGCTTCAGGTGTTATTTTAAATTGGTAGTTTGTTTTCAGGAGTCCCGTGGACTATGTTTGCAGATCACATTGTGATATGTAGTGAGAGTAGGGAACAGGTTGACGAGACCCTGGAGTGGGGGAGATGCTCTAGAGAGGAGAGGAATGAAGCTCAGCAGGAGTAAAACAGAATATATGTGTGTGAATGAGAGGGAGGATAGATGAATGGTGAGGATGTAAGGAGTAGAGTTGGCGAAGGTGGATGAGTTTGGGATCAACAGTTCAGAGTAATGGCGAGTATGGAAGAGCTGTAAAGAAGAGAGTACAGGCAGGGTGGAGAAGAGTGTCAGGAGTGATTTGTGACAGTCGAGTACCAGTAAGAGTGAAAGGGAAGGTCTACAAGAGGGTAGTGAGACCAGCTATGTTATATGGGTTGGAGACAGTGACATTGACAGAAAAGTCAGAGCTGGATGAGGCAGAGTTAAAGATGTTAAGATTTGCACGTGGTGACGAGGGTAGACAGGATTAGGAATAAGTATATTAGAGGATCAGCCCAGGTTGGACAGTATGGAGACAAAGTCAGAGAGGCAAGATTGCATTGGTTTGGACGTGTGCTGAGGAGGGATGCTGGGTATATTGGGAAAAGGATGTTAAGGATGAAGCTGCCAGGTAAGAGGAAAAGAGGAAGGCCTAAGATAAGGTTTCTGGTTGTGGTGAGAGAGGACATGCAGGTGGTTGGTGTGACAGATCAAGATGCAGAGGACAGGAAGAAATGGAAACAGATGATCCGCTGTGGCGACCCCTAATGGGAAAAGCCAAAAGAAAAAGAAGTTTGTTTTCCTGTTTTACCTTATTGTTTTGACTGGGATTTGCATTCACCTTCCTCATGTGCGTGTGTTTGTAAGTGTGTGTGTAGGTATAAATGCACAAGCGCGTGATTTAAACTGAAAGTGTTTAATGCAGACTAGAGTATGGTTAATGCTTGCCCCTAATACCTGTCTCTCTTTACATAGGGGCACTTTTTTCATGTGGGAAAAATGGCAAATATCCTGAGATTGTAGAAGGAAACATATCCTACATTTTTAAATCCAGACAAGGGAAACTTAAGGCACAAACTCAAGTTTTCATTCCTTTAATATCCAGAACTTCCTCAAAATAACTTACAAAGAACACACATTCTATTTAAACAGAAATTATTAATTATTGATGTCATTTGATTTAACCAATACAAATGGCAAATCCATTAATATAAGATCTGTTTTTAAAAAGACTTACCCCTGGATTTATTAATCTTCCGTGCAGGACTAGTCTTGTCCTGCACGGAAGCGGATGTTTAAGAGGAGGACGGCAGTGCGCCATGCATATTAATGAAGGCGCGCTGCCTGAACTCCTAATTCTACACTGAGCATGAATGAGTGCAGGGGGTGTGTCTGAGAGCAGAGCTCTCAGAATAAACATGCCCCTGCAAAGTAAAACAGCAGAAAGTGTAAATAAATGAGCGAGACTGCACATAGGTGTCCGCATATCCCCACCAACACTCCCCCATGTGTACAACAGCAACAAGACATAAAAATAAAAAGAAGAAACCCCTTTATTTTTTTTTTAAACCCTGAGTACAGCTAACTGTAGCTGTGTGGGTTTGCCCATCTGTTAGCTATGGTTAAAGCAGCTGAAAAGGCTGAAGAGGATAACAACGAATATATATGCAAATGAAGCAGCACAGCAATAGTGTAGTGGTTAGAGCATCCGTCTAGCGAACAGGCATTCCCACTGCAGCACATACCATTTTCCATGTGAAATCTGTATATGAACATATTTTTACATCTTTTTGCTATATAACCTACTAAATAACATTTAAATGTGAACTGGAGTACTGCAGTAAATGCACATGTGAAGTGTCAGCATCATAATGAATAAGGCACTAGTAAGCAGGTTTAAGCACAAATAAGCAGTAGTAAGCATATATAAGCACTAGTAAGCGTGTTTAAGTGTGTTTGTGCGGGGGTAAGCATTGCCTACACATATTAAGCAAAGTAGAAGCTAACTGAGTGTAAGAAACTGTAACCGGATGTTAGCAGTGCTTACCGTCATGCATACCCGCTTACAACTGCTTTAAAGTGCCTTAATCACTCTGTACCCAACAGCCCATGTTCTGCCCAGCAACAAAATAAACTGCCTCTGCAAGGCTCAAACTCAGGACCCTGTACACTATAGTCACAGTAGTTAACCACTAAGCCATCATAGCAATACATATGAATGAGGTATCAGCAAACTAATCCTCACCACAGGAAAATCAAACCAAACGTGAACTGAATCTATGTACAGTGTGAAGTGGTATAACCTGCTACATAACATAAATATGTGAACTGGAGTACTGCAGTAAGCATAGATGTGAGGTGTTATTGTAATAAAGTGTAGAAGTGTAGAATCATGGATACCAGACAAATATAGAACCTGTAATGAATAATAAATCACTGCCAAAAGGCAAATAAATTGTTAATTAACTATTAAGCAATGCTAACCGCAGCACAGCTAAATTTAGTAAGAGTAAGCAATGTGTGGGGGAGCCAATCCAATCTGCCTAGTGGTATACCTCTGTAAGCACTGCCAACCTTAGGTAAGCAGGTGTGCCCATAGCTTAGCCTTTTCAAACTCGGCCAATCATGGAAAAGTGCTGGTAATTGGCTGTATTTAAAGCCCACAGGCAGGATTACATTGCATAACTGATTGTAGCGTCCTACTGCAGGCAGAATGGCTGGGGTGGGTGAAGGCACTCGTTTTAGAGCGCAGCGCTAAGGCATCCAGGAGTCAAAAATCATGGTATGGCTCCTGGTAAAACACTATGAGGAGAGACTACTGCAGGGCCAGTACTAGGGCTCGCAGTATAAAATGGAGGCCTGGGACAGTCTCGCCCATGACCTCACCAGTGCCACAGGTATCCCCCGGACTGGTGAGCAGGTTAGGCATCAACATGCTGACCTGAAGCGGCGGAGGGGGGATGTACTGGAACAGTGGATCCAGGAGTCTCGGCAAATGCCTAATGCCCCAGTACTGAGTAAGTACTCATTCTACTAAGTAGTTAAGAATTGCCTATCTTGTGTATACTATGGATAGGTATGGCTAAATATCACTGTATTTCTCTGACAGCTGCAGATGAGCGTGCTGCGAACCAGAAAGCCCATGATGCTAGGTTGCAAAGACTACGTAGCGAGGCAGGTTAGTAATTAGTCTGCATCTGCTGTCATAACAAATACATATAAGAGCCTTAGAAATTGTTGTACTAGTAGAAATAAATGTGTAATAGTCTGTGAATAAAGGTATAACCCCTGGAGTGCTTCTGTTTACTCTTCTTTCATATGTTGGTGAACTGTTGCATACTATAAATAGTACTGTTGTATTTTAAGCAGTGTCACCCACACTGTGGTATGCAGATAAAATGTGTATGAAGTACCGCATAACAATGTTGGAAGTGCCAAGAGGTCATTCATATTGTACAAGGGAGGGAGACTTAGATAGAAAACAGGAGAAAGCTTTACATCAATTCCCTGATAACGCAGTGTACTGTGATATTAACTATAATTTTTTGTCACACACAGCAGGGGTTTGAATATTGGGAGTGCTACTATGTTGTATGCATAATTATACCTCACAACTGTACAGATTCTGTTACAATGTTCAGATAGAAAGATGTATGCATAATTACACCCAACAACTGAACAGAATTTGCTAGAATGTTCAAATTGAAAGTTGTATGCATATTCATACCCCACAACTGTTCCAATCTGTCCAGCATGTCCAGATAAATGGCCCATATCACAAGCCTAGTACCCTGTTCCCCTGAAAAATCAGTGTGATGATCCAAGAAATGTAGGCAACCATTAATGACATATAACTGATAGTCAAACATGTACATAGTCAAAGAATGTATGTGAAAACAAACCTGTCATTCTAGCACCTCACCCAAAGTATATGACAGCAATTCTCAACATATGTTGCATTAACACCTGCATCTTGTCACGCCTGTATGTAAGACACAGGTCACGTATATAATAAGCTATAAACATACCAGTATACAATATAAGGCCATTGGGTAGTGGAATAATACATGTAAGGGAAAGATCACTGCAGTGACTAAGAATGTTGTGAAAACTACAGGGATATATTAGTTAATTGAACTGTCTTTCTCACCCCTACCATATGTGCAGAATAACCCAATGACACTCCTCAACTGGTATGTGTACACTCCAAACTTTTGTTGGGACATATGTCCTAATGGTTTATAAATATTCACATTTGTTTCTATGCATGTGTCCAGCAAGATGATAGGCCCACAGTAGTGAGCTATGCAGACAGACTGCATTCCAAGGTAAACTAGTATGTACACACGCACACCCTGTAACACCGGTACTATACAAATCATAACATAACTCTACTCACAGTCTGTCTGTAGTTCCTGATCCTCCTACAAATATGTGGATGCCCTGAGTGTCCAGGTTCTCCTGTAAGAGGTATTGCTACCTGATGTCTGTAACACTGATGCCCACACACAGGAAGGATTCCATCATACAGGAAATGTAAAGGGACCACGCTCACATGCTGTAGGGATGTATAGTGGGTGGTTGCCATGACAGTGGTAATTGGAAGTAGTACACGTGTAATCTCGCATATATGGCCATCTGGATAAGTATATGTACATATATTTCCACCATATGTCCTGGACATGGAGTGTAGCCCTACCCCAGCCCCTATAGTCCCAAAGTCGTAGTGCAAGGGGATGTTACGTATGTATAGCAGGTATATTACTAAACTATTGCTACTGTCATTGGGATTGTCTTCACAGACATGGTGTGTGTGGAAGGTCACATCTGCTTATAACATGTGTGCCATTGGCTACTGACAGACATCCTAAGGAAATCATTGTAAAGTACCGCCGCTAGCATGTAATGCCCCTGTGGAGTGCAGCAGAGATATTGGCCAATATATGTGGAACTTCGGACACACCCTGTACAGTCCAGAGGTATACACATAATCCCTTAGTGCACAACATGTGTACCAGGCCTGACAACATGGATGTAGACAGCCAAGTAGATGGGTATAACACATAATGACTGGTGTACATTTGCCACCATAGGATTTGGAGTCACACACTCCTGTCTGGTCTGACACATAATGACTGCTGGTATAGAGGTGCCATGAACACATACTACCCACTAGATATTGACATACATCTGTACAGCATCCCACTGCTCTGTCTGACATGCATGACCTTTAAGGGAGGCCCAGCAGCGGTACATCTGGCAAGTATCTGCACATGACATCTCACTGGGTAAGTACACTAAGCTGCTAGGCATGTAACAATGCATTGTTCAGGCTTCAGGCAGACTGGCTCAACACTGTCCTACATCTCGTATGGGGGAATGCACATGTACCTGCATATATAGCAGGCTCAACAGCCATGTCACAGCACAGGGTAAGATAC
The DNA here is from genome assembly GCF_019279795.1 of Protopterus annectens. Taxonomy (NCBI): domain Eukaryota; kingdom Metazoa; phylum Chordata; order Ceratodontiformes; family Protopteridae; genus Protopterus; species Protopterus annectens. The sequence goes on from NC_056731.1 coordinate 9,776,929, forward strand.
ACCTGTGTGAAAGTGCATAACCACAACCAATGTGAACACAGCCACATATGGTAAGCTAGCATAATATTACAGTATATGGATTATCTGTTCTACACCATCCTCATATGTGCCACTCACAGAATGACCCTACATACACTGGGCTGCTACACAGTTTGGTCTTATGGCTGTCTGTGGTATGGGACATGCGTGTGTATGGCCCTACAAACATATGCCAAAACAATACCATACAGTGGGGCAGCATGTAACATCAGATAGAAGGGGAAATAGAACAATGACATCTACCACAGTCTGTACACAGGCTAAAGTACATATTAACAATACACACACTGCCGACATTCACCATCACTACACAGACCTCAGTACTGTACAAACATCCACAGAATGTCCAGGTTATGTCATGAAATATCACCCCTACTGTACATGACTTGTAGCAATCTGATATATCACTGGCTTGTTATCAGATATGATGACACTGTTTATGGTGTACAGCACATATGCACCACTTCATGCACAACATATATACAAAGGTTGACAGAGGTGTGGCTGACAGCACATACACAGGGCCAGTATAGACATGTTGCTGTGATAACCTCATAAATTTACCATTGTAACGGGGTTTGTTGCAACATATGTCCTATGAGGGATATGAAGTCAGTAACTGTCACGGCCTTCACCATCTACAGACTGCAATCCTCACCCTACCTTTGCATTCCACAGATAGATGCACTGTGGCTAACACATGAAACCAAAGGCACAACACTGCCCAGTCTGCAGATGACCCTGCAGATGGGGATTCTTCATATACATGGAACTGACATGGCAGGTATTGCGACATGTATGACAGGCATATCCAGACAAACACTATTAAACCAACATTACTCCAAATGCAGTATAGCAGCACTTACAGTCTGTAGTCATGTCAGGCACATCCCCCTCCTGTTTGTTGCCCTCTTTCCACAGTGTATGTTGTTAGAGGTAAACCCCCAATCCATCTGAGATGCTGCTTACCAAACAACAGATCTAGTTCCTGCTCACAGTGACTGAAAACCACCATGATGTTCCTAGGTACTAGAGTGTGTTTCCATGCAATTGGCTATGGGAATGTTACCACAGCTGTTCCACATGTAATCAGCTAGGGAGGGCTGCAATTCGTGCAGAGGCCAACAGCTGATCATGAATATCACTTAAAATACACGTGCTGCTGCCTAAGCAAAGCAGGCGTGGGTCTCCACATCTACCAGAGAGGGAGTGGGGGAGGCAGACAGAGGCAAATACATGTCAGGGAGGGGTGGGAGAGTAAAACTGAAGCATGTTTGTGTCACACACCTACCAGCACAGGGTATCAAACCCCTGACAACTATGTAGTGCTATCACATTTCGATGCAGTTATTGGATGAGCCACATGGGTTACCTGCCGTGGAGCACTCAGAACATATATGTGCTGGTGAGTGACATCTGCAACAGGGATACGTTAGATATACAGTAGGTGACGTACACATGCCTGTCTGCATGAACAGGTGCCAGCGTCAACACAGGCACACGCTTACAGGGACACACACACATTGACACACTTGGCAGGGCCAGGAGTACAACTCATCACTAGTGGGATTGCCACAACACATCAATGTGCAGGTATCACATGCACCACACGGGTCACATGGATGTCTTATGGGCAAAGATTATGAGGAGGTGTCAGACATCAGACAGCATGCTTCAGTATGCCCTGGGGGGTTGTAGTGAGTGTTGATGTGGACATACACACCATACAGCACACACAGGAACATACAGGGTGCCAGTTCTGACATGCATGGGTGCATGTCTGCACGGGTGTGTGGTGGTCAACTGTGCCAGCAGGCTATCCAAGGGTAGGCAATGGGTATACCTTGGCATCAGGCCACATGACAATGGTCTGCATTTTGCCCACACAGGTGGATATTGTATCCCCCATCCAGTCACCTGGGTGACTACTGTGTGTAGCCAATGCTGTGCATCACTTGCCATGTATGTGTTCCTTAGTCCATGACATGGATGGTGTCTAGGATGTGCACACCTCCCACATGCATGTACAGTGACATGTGAAACTGTACCTGGGTGTCTGGCCCATGTTGTGTACACAGATTATCATCAGATGTGCCAGTCTTGCTCACCTGTGGCAGGAACTGGTAATGGGCAGCAGGTTTACCCTGCACCTACATTGATATCATGCTAACAGCATTCCCTGATGTCAGTGTCATCTGTCAATACAGGGCATGTTGTCAGGCATGGTATGTCCATTGTGAGTCACATGTGAAGACACCACAGTTGGTGCAGGTGTCCATTGGGGAACATGGTGAAGGTGCACTGTCTGCATGTACATGCATATTGGACAGATGGGCAGGGTGACATGCCATCTGTAGCCCACTGCTATCACTCGATAGTTACTATCAGTGGCCAATATGCAGTGTACTACCCACATATTGGCTGTTGCCTAGGCATGTGTGTGCATATGAAACATGGGTTGAGTGTGTGCTCTGGGTAATAGTGGGGTTGCTAAATGTGATTGCCTGGCCTTGATGTCACATGTATGGGTATGGCTTTGCACCCCAGCCTGTCAGTTATTTTACATCTGTTATCCCTGTATGGTTGACATTGTGATATATAGTAGGGCCACCATTTATGAAATAAGCAAAACCCCCTCCACATTGCCCACACTCGCAACCACCTCTACACAGGGTACGAGTTACAAAAAAACACACACACACACACACCTGTCATGTCTGGGAGTAGAACCCTTACTTAACTAGTTTATTACACTACAGCACTACACAGTTATAGTACACACCACAGACATTACTGGAGTACGTCTTTCTTAAAGGTGTATTTCACAATGAATGACATCAGCAGGATTACCAAAGAAGGGCATTTCAACTGTACTGTGAGTGACTAGCCTAAAATGCATTACTCCCTACACAGACAGTAAGACACACATAAAACATCCACAACTGACATGTGTGGCTATAGAACCCCTGACCAAGGCCTAAATCACACTACAGCATGGTGCTGTTATAGGACGCACCACAGGGATTACTAAAGAACTTTTCCCCAAAGGTGTATTTCACAATGAATGACATCAGCAGGATTGCCAAAGTAGGGCATTTGAAATGTACTGTGAGTGACTAGCCTATAATGTATTGCTCCATACACAGACATTGAAACACACACAAAACATCCAGAACTGCCATGGGTGGAGATGGAACCCTACCACAGTTCTAAATCACACTACAGCAGTACGCAGTTACAGGATGCGCTACAGAGATTACTGAGCTACAACCTTCCCAGAGGTGTATTTCTAGGTGGGTGACATCAGCAGCCTTGCCAAAGTTGAGTATATAAATTGTAAGGAGTGCAAGTACTCTAAAAAGCATTGTTCTCTACTCAGTCAGAGTCAGATGGACACACACAGGCGCGCGCGCGCGTGCACACACACACACACACAAACACAGTTGCCAGGTCAGGGGTTAAAAAAACTATCTAACTACTTTATCATACTACAGTAGTACGTAGTTACAGCACGCGCTACAGAGATTACTGGGCTACAATCTTACGAAGTCCAGAGAAATCACTGCTTCCAGGCAGACCAACACACAAAGATCCAAAAACACCCAGTATTGATACAATTGTGGTTTAATTAAACAAAAAGCAGTACACTCACTTTTCGTTCTCCGAACAAAAAAAAAGAACTTCTTCAGATAAAAGTGTTAAATAATTCATAAAGTTTAAATCCATTTAAAAAAAACATGTGATTTATGAATCCAAGCCCATTGGGCGCGTAATTATCAGATTAAAATTCTTTAATTAATTTGCTACTTAACTTTTCGAGATCTTGTTACCAACAACTTGCCCAAATTCATATAATACCCCATGTCTATATTTATCCCCACATGGAGTATATGAAATATATGATGTAATGCAAAAAATATGTAATATAAAAAAGTAAAAATGCTAAAAACAATTAATGTATTTACATAAAAACTTCGTTCATCTATCATGTTTTAATAGATCATATTTTAATTCTATATTCAATGCTCTATTTGAAAATTCTGTGATACCCTATAACATATACACAAATCAATAACATTCCATAAACTCATAAATTGTTTCTATATATACAATATTTTCCCAAAAACAAAAAGCATTGAAACAAATTTAGAATTTCAATTTAAAAAATGCTATTAAAATTACTGTTAAAAGGAATACTATGTTACTCATTTTACGTTTAAGCTATATTAATTTATTTAATCAACAATCTGCTGGTATTTTGCTCAATAAATTTCTTAATCAGCGTGTTAAATTCCTCAGTTTTAAAATACAGGCCAAAGAAGATATCTTATTTATACCTGGAAAATGGGCAGCGTCTAACCTTAATTGCCACAGTAATTCCAGTCTTTCCAATTTCAACGTAGATGGTCCTCCTCTCACATCATAGGGAATGTAATCAAGTCTACCTGTTCGTTTATGTGTCTGGCCAGAGCGTTTTCTAATTTATTCCTGCTTATACTGTATACATGTTCGTAAATCCGTTCCCTTAGCCTTCTGTCGGTTTTACCAAAATAGAAGGCTGGACATTCCAAACACTTTGCCAGGTATACTACTTGTTTACTTTGGCAGTCAAACTTATAGTTGGTTGTAAATTTCCTGCCTCTAAGTTCAAAACTTGAACCCACATCTATGTATTTACAGTAGTTACACATTTGGCATTTAAACATGCCTTTCCTCACTGAATACAGTTGTTTTTGCCCTTCCAAAATTTGTTTAAGGTTAGCACCCCTCCTAAAAATAAAACCTGGTTGTTTTTCCAGTTTGTCACGTAATAATGTATCCTGCATAATTATGCCCCAGTTTTTCTTAGTTATCATAACTGTACTGTGTTTTGCTTAATTAAACCACAATTGTATCAACACTGGGTGTTTCTGGATCTTTGTGTGTTGGTCTGCCTGGAAGCAGTGATTTCTCTGGACTTCGTTAGTTTGTTTTTGTTTTTGGATTCCCTAGTTTGTCGTTTGCACTGACATGGCAGAACCAACACTAACTTCCACCCAACACACGTCCTCACAGGATAATACATCAATTCTATCATTAACAGCATTGGTAGACCTGTTGTCTCAGAAGATAGATTCATTATCTCAACACTTGGAAGCCATTCCTGGTACACAGGAGCAAAGACAAGGACAAGGCTTACTACCTGCAAGTACAACAGGAACAGAGATTTCGAAAGGAGACCAGGGTTCTACCTTGCCGAGCATTGTTTCACTAAACCAGCGAGTGGTCACACAACAGAGTGGTGCCACGGGGTCAGTAAGTACTTCGAGCTGCCCATTGGGTTTGGTGAACCAGCAACAACCTGTCCATAACCCCTCTGGGCTTATTGGACCTCCGGATGTTAATGCTTGGATGAGCAGACCATTCTTGTTCACTAATGGCGAAGCTGTTAAAACACAGGAGGAACCGGCTAGAGGGAAAACGTGCCTTACTTCTAAACTGCACTTGTTTGACCAAAAATTATTAAAATTACAGAAGTTGCAGTTGGAGCAAGCTTACTTCCGTGAATGTATTAAACTTAAAATTGTACTGAAGGGTTTAAGGGTTTGGCAGTATCCAACAGGTTTGCAAGATGGTTCACCTTTCCATCAAGACCTGTTATTGTTATTTGACCAGCATGGCAAGGAGTTATTGGAACTCCTTTGTAAACACTATCAGAAGGACATAGACTGCCTGATAGGAGAAACTAATGCCTTGGACCTTTCGATTAAGGCAGATACAGACTTTGAATGCTACCGCTTTGACCATGATCGTATTTTTTCCAGTATAGATCTGCACTTGGAAAAATTACAGTCAACTAAAATAAGAAAACTAGACAGGGATATTCTGGCATATTGGGAGAGAACAGCTTATCCGAAGCCACCACAGTCACAAGCACAACACCTGATAGGTCGTCACCAGGGGTTAGGAGATCCACCAGTGGAAGGGGAGGTTTCGGAAGGGTTACCAATGAGAAATAACAACATGGTGATTAGAGAACCAGAACGGAGGAGTGTGAGGTTAGCTAATAACCAAAATACCTACAACAATAATCAGCAATTGAAAAACAATGAAAATTTTCAGAACTGAGTTCTGAATCATACTCCCCGGAGAGGGAACAAGGTACCGAACAAACGGAACAACAACAAGGGGAGACAAGCGAGATGGTAAACAACTATGAGGACAGTGAACAGCCGACCTGTAAGGTACTTGTTAACTCAACTAATGACTTTAAAATGTATAACTTTTCCAATTTGGATATAGCCCTTGAATTAATAGAACTATTAGCAAAGGGTTATACTTTTGTACCATCAGCATGGGCAGATATAGCGACCTTTCTGATTGATTTAAAATGTTTGTAAGAAAACTGAATTTACATGTATTAATGGGTAACAGTAATATAATGAGTGGCCCATATAGTATAGTATACCTAGTACATATAACCCACCATTACATCATGTGTTGAGTTTGAAAAAATTTGCGAATTGGATATACAAAACAGTTTACAAAACACGAAGGGACACAGAGTAAATAAATTGAATGTTAATAAAAACGAGTTATTTTTATTAAAACTACTAAGGGAAGCACCAGTACGGGTAATGCAACCCGATAAGGGAGGGGAGTTGGTGATTATGGATATTTTGGACTACTCTGAGAGGATGCAAAAAATGATAAACAGTGACACATATGTAGAAGTGTCAAGAAATGAATTAAACTTGGCTTATGCAAGAATAAGAACATTTCTATATGATATGTTCCTGGAAGCAAGGATAAAAGTGAATTTATTTAATTATTTATCAATGCTAGCACCAAAAATACCTTGCCTTTGTGGCATCCCGAAAATCCATAAGAGCCTGTATGACCCCCCAATGCGTCCCTTAGTAGATGCTAGGGATAGTATTACGTATGCTTGCTCGAAGGTGGTGGATGAAATTTTAAAGAAGTATGTAATTTTGGAAGAACAAATATGCAAAGATTCTTGGTCATTCCTAACAGGTATTAACAAAATACCCTTTAATGCAAAATATAATTTTTTGACTGTAGATGTTAAGGACCTTTACCCTTCTATCCCACATGACCAGAGTTTGGATCGTACCCATTCCTTGCTCAGGGATAGGGCAGCCCCACATGATGAGCTAAGGCTAGTGGAAGATTTGTCGGACATAGTTCTATCATACAATTTTATTACTTTTAACAGCAAATATTATCAACAAAAAGTAGGAGTGGCCATGAGTTCACCATGTGGGGCTAGTTTTGCTAACCTGGTCATGGCACATTGGGAAAGAAAGTGTTTATTATCAGGTACACAGTGGCAGGCAAAAATAAGATATTATACAAGATTTTTGGATGATATTTTTATTTTGTTTGAAAGGGAGGGAATGGATGCTCAAGAATTTATAGCATACTTAAACTCGACCACTGATTTTTTAAGATTTGCATCGTCATTCTCTAAGGATAATATATCCTACTTGGACGTACATCTTAGGAAAGATAGAACTAACAATTGTTTGACATCACAAATTTTTCGTAAGCCTACTTACTCTAATACATTCCTTCATTTCACAAGTAATCATCCGTTATCACAAAAGAGATCGGTAGTTAAAGGCCAATTAGTAAGAGCAGCCAGAATGACCTCTATCCTGGATGAGTTTGTTAGGGAATGCGGGTTTTTGTACCAGTTATTTTTACAAAGAGGTTATCCCACATCCCTATTGCAGGATTTGGTAGAGGAAGTACAAAGTAAAAGGGATGCAGGAATTTATCTTCCACTCTTGACAGGGGAAAGTATGGTTCATGATATTATACCAGTGAGGACGAGAGAGTACAATCTGTGTAGTTTTATTTTCCAATATAGTATCAATGCAACAGAGATAATTATGCTAACTAAAAAAAATCGGGGCATAATTATGCAGGATACATTATTACGTGACAAACTGGAAAAGTTGATTGATTTACCTTGCAGGTGTGCCAGACTTGCAGATGGTGCTGGAGGGCTACCTATGTTGGATGTACATAGTACACTGTCTATACATGGTTGAGCACAGGTAGTGTCATATTTGGCATCCCTTTTACTGTATGTGCAAGTCAGAGAGAGGTGTCATTCCCTGGGTCCCTACTATGTCAGTGCATGTGCTATGCGTTGCCTCTTTACCAAGGCCAGGGCATACTGGGCACACCTCATTCTGCCTGCTGTGGCAGGCTTAGATTGTTCCTCCTCCGAGTCACTCTGTGGTGAGGGGATGTTTGGCCCTGCCCCATTCTGTTCCTGCTGCAGCTGTTTCCGCAGGATCATATTGTGTAGCATGGCACAAAGAAGGACAATTTGGGTAAATGTAGCTTGTGAGTACTGCAAGGCTCCATCGGATGTGTGCAGACACTGGAACTGTGACCTGAGCATCCCAAACACACACTCTATTATATGTTTGGCCTGTGCATGTGCCTCATTATGGCATTGTTGTTCAGGTGTGTGTGCATTTCTGACAGGTGTCATCAGCCATGGTTCCAGTGTGTACCCAGCATCCCCCACTAGGTGACTGTAGGGGATGTCCCCATTGACAAATCTCTGGTACAGCTGCATCAGATGCCATATGTGGGCATCATCGTAGCTTTCAGGGCAGCCAGCACACACATTCATTATAATGCCCTGGACATCACAAATGACCTGGCAGTTGAGGGATTGGATGCCCCTGCGGTTGATGTAGGCCCTACCCTGCTCACCTGGTGGTGCTTTGATGTGTATGTGCGTGCAGTCTATAGCACCCACTACCCCAGGGTATTCTGCTATTTGGTGGAAGAGACGCATATTGCTAGTTAACACCTCATGGGTGTTGAGGAAATATATGTGCTCACTGGCATGTGCTGACATGGCATCCAGGAACTGGTGGAATACTCTGGATGCTGATGCCTGCGAGATCCTCATGATATCCCCAGTTGTGCTTTTTGAGGTACCTGTGGCTAGTATACCTAGGCCTACACATACCTTGGTATCCACTGGGATGGGTTCCCCTCGGTCAGTTTGGTGTGTCAGGTGTGGCCGGCACAGCTCAACAATTTGCTGTAGGAGGTCTCTGTCCATCCTATAGCGCTCTACTATCTCCAGTTCATGTAGCCCCTGGTAGGTTACCCTGGGTCTTCTCACTGTGGGTTGTTCAGCAGCATTCACATCCTCACCACCCTCAGCCTCTTGCACATGTTGCTCTATGTTGCCTGCTCCAGCCCTTCTCATTTTGTAGGTTTGTTTGTTAAAATTTCCCCGCTTGTATACACCGGTGGTGTAGCGTGTGGGAAAAACCAAAGGGGAAGGTGTTTGCTTAGTTTATAGTGGTGTGATGGGCTGGGCTGGTCTGCTGCCTGTGTAATTGGCTGATTCTGATACATTTCACCTGCCAGCTAAGCTAGTTCTCCTTGATTACCGTCCTACTGCTGTTTTCCCTTCCCTTTGCCTCCCTGTTTAAGCCTGTGTGCACGCCGTGCAAACGGAGTGTTCAAATGTGCACAGAGCTGCTATTTCCTCGTTTAACTTCCTTTTTCTTCCTGTAAAACCCGGTGTGTGGCACGCACACCAGCTTACACTTTGTAAAGAGTGCTAGGCAAGTTTAGACACACCCCTAGCTTAGGTGTGCTAAGCTAGGAACAATCCCGTGCCACAGGGCTCCAATCCGCTTACAGTATGCCTGACACCCCCCCATGATGTCACCTATATCCTAGTCTTGCACCCAGCTATTTATACTCTTACACTCTTGGGACCTGCCTCACACCCTGGGGAAAACTGGGATTCACTATCCTTCCCCTCATTGGCATAGGATTGCCTGCTAATGCATAGTTACATGTCCCACACTGAGCCTCCCCCCTTAGCAATCATTACTTACTGACCAGGTTGTCTTCTGCCTGCCATTGACTTGCATGGCAGAATACTGCTTTTAGTTAGAATGCTTATTTTAGGTTTATTTTTATTATTTTCCTTCCAATCATGTTTGCACGCCGCTGCCCTATGCTTAATCAGGCGAGATCTGCAAAAAAAAAAAATAAAAGTTTTTTTTTTATTTTTTTAAACAGTTTGCAATGCCAATGACCTTCTACTTGGACATTGGCACGCTTCCTCAGTGATATGCAGCCTTTATTTGGAGCTGTCATAGCTCCGTTTTGTAGTTTGCAGAAATGTACTCTGTTACTAACTGAGTACATTTCTGCAGACTGCACTCATCCTGCACGCACAGCTGCCAGCTTCCTGGATCGCAAATCACCTCATTTGCATAGTTTTCACCTGTAAATGAGGGTAATTTGCATACAAGAGATCAGTCTGTGCAGGATTAGTGGAAGAGCTCACGTGCACGTCCTGGGAGCTCGTTCCTGGATCGCACATCGGCCATATTTCCGAAAATAGCTCTTAGACTAATCCTGCACGCAATAAAGGGCTTCATAAATCCAGGGGTTCGTATCTTCCTCCATACCACAGCCTAAGTTTCCTCAAATAGTTGCATAAAAATATTTTTGTATCTGAAACACCTCCAAGTATTATATGCAACAAATCAAATTTCACAAGAACGAGCTTTCATTTTTGATAGAAAGTGAGTACCTCTCAACTGTCTCTGATTTTGATTCAAATTTTAGCTGTGTCCCTCTTAATCCTGGTGCCCTTTGGACAAAAGGTGGTGAATTATACTTAATAAATAATGACAATAATTAAGAGCTGAATACGTATTTTACTTCAGGAAATGTATATTCACATTCTCTAATTCTGTTAATGCCTTAAGTTAATAGAACTAATATTTTAAAAGTGTCCCTGATTCTGTTGAGATTTGTCCCTGATTGGTTTAGGGCTATGGTGAAGTCAAGTTTGTTATAGGTAGGGTATGGACTGGAAAAAAGTGCATGCAAAATCCAGTGTTCGTGAAAATCACACTAAAGGGTTCTAGCATAATATTTTTTCTATGCATGCATTATTAATTGCATATTTAGGATATATGCCACAGAAAAATGCATTTATGTGTAAAAGGAGTAACAGCATGGTAGACTGGTGTTCAGATCTCAACTATTTGCTGTGCCCCTGCTGTTGCTAACCTAGTTATCACTGGTAAAGTAATGTTAAATAGCTGTCTACCTATTCACTTAAATGTCAAAAACATACCACTTAACTGTCCATAATTTTAATAGAATCCCCTGACTTGTCCTTCCCCAATCTATGTAAACGTGTGATACTGTGAGAAAACAACTCAACAGTTACTAAATAGTGCTACACATTAAAAGTTGTAACATCAGTTTTTCAGACATTATATGATATTAGACTTCCTCTTATTCTACTGACTTTCTAAATTCTTATCATCAATAAGAAAAACAATGGGCCGGATTCACGAAGGCTTGCACGGAGTCTAAGAGTAGTGTAAGACTCCATGCAGCCTTCGCGATCCAGGAACAGCCCAAAGTCCGTGTAAGAGTCAAGCTAAAGCGGCTCTTACACGGTGGCGTGGATAAGCTAATCAACTCACTTGCAGCCGAATAGCATGCAAATGAGGCTGATTAGCGATCCAGGAAGCCCAAAACAGCTCGTGTAAGAGCCGTTTTAGCTGCAGAAATGTACTCAGTTGACAACTGAGTATGTTTCTGCAAACACGGCAATGGAGCCATGTCAGCTCCAAATAAAGGGTGCATATGTGATAGGTAGCATGCCAATGGCCAAATATGTGGCCATTGGCAAGGTAACCCCATGCAAATATATTAAAAATATAAATTTTTTTTTCGGCGATTGCCGATGTTTAAACCAAGCGCAGCCCAGCAAACGGGCTGCGCTGCATAGAACATAAAAACGAAGGTTTTAAACCTACAAATGTAGGTTTTATGCAATACATGGAATGTCAGTGGAGGGACCAGCAGAGCAAAACCAACATGGCCACCGTGTAGTGGTTGCTAAGGGGGGAACCTGAGTCTAAGAGATGTAACTAAGCATTAGTAGGCAATCTGATGCAAATGAGTGTAAGGATACTGAATTCCACTGTCACATAGCAAATGAGCACATTCTGAGTAGTGTAAGAGTTACATAAGGGGGAGGAACAGAGTAGGAGATAGGTGACATCACAGGGGGGAATGGTAGAAAGAGATGCAGTTCATTGGAGGTTAGAGTTACATGACAGATGTCAGACAGATATCAAGGAAAGAGGTGTGCCACTAAGTAAACATGAGAAAGTCAAGAAATGGAAGGTGTACTCTGTTGCCTACACCAAAGTTTCTTGCTGGACGGTATGTGCGTGTGCCATGAAGCGAGTAAGACAGTGTGCGCGCGTGTAAGGCAGACTGAGCATGTGGGAGCATGTTGGGAGATGTTTAACACCGTTTCCGCGGGCGTGCACGTGTTTTAATCCGAATAAGCAGATTCAGAACTGTGTAAGTATGTGTGCGCGCGTGTAAGCCACTGTGAGCGTGTTTCTGCTGGTTTGCACACGGCTTCACCCTGGGGAAACAGAAAGGAAAAAGGAAGCAACAGATGTAGTAGGAAGTTAGCAGGGAATACTGCTGGAGCTAGCAGGTGAAAACAATTAGATGCAGGCAATTACACAGGCAGAATACTAGCCCAGCCCAGCACTTAAAACTCTGCAAACAGCAGTGCAGAATGTTTCTCTCAAGAGACACTGCAAGACAGGAGTTAAGTTATCAGAAGTGAAAACTGAAAAAGCTGAATGCAGAGCAGAAATGCTAGGGCTGCCATAGCTGACATAATGAGACATAGGCGACTTGCTGAGGGTGGTGACAATGCAGATGGTGCCAGACAACCCACAGTGAGGAGACGGAGAAGAGTGTACAGGCCCAGGGTCACCTACCACGGGTTACATGAGCTGGAGATAGTAGAGCTATAGAGTGGACAGAGACCTCCTGCAGCAAATAGTGGAGCTGTGCAGGCCACGCCTCACACACAGAACCAACAGGGGGAACCCATCCCAGTGGAAACCAAGGTATGTGTTGGTCTAAGAATACTAGCAACAGGTACCTTCCAGAGACCAACTGGCGATATGATGGGGATATCACAGGCATCAGCTTCCAGGGTACTGCACCAGTTCCTGGATGCCATGTCAGCACATGTCGGTGATCATGTATACTTCCCCAATGCCCGTGAGGTATTGGCCAGCAATATCGTCTCTTCCAGCAAATAGCGGAATACCCTGAGGTAGTGGGTGCAATAGACTGCACGCACATGCATCAAAGCACCAGCCGGTGAGTGGGGTAGGGCATACATCAACCGCAAGGGCTTCCCCTCCATCAACTGCCAGGTCGTGTGTGATGCCCAGGGCATAATAATGAATGTGTGTGCTGGCTGTCCTGGGAGCTACCACGATTCCCACATCTGGCATTTGACGCAGCTGTACCAGACATTTGCCAATGGGGACATCTCGCACGGACACCTAGTGGGGGATGCAGGGTATGCACTGGAGCCGTGGCTGATGACACCCATCAGAAACGCACACACACCTGAACAGGAACGCCATAATGAGGCACACGCACAAACACGTAATGTAATAGAGCGTGTCTGGACACATCTGGTGGAGCCTTGCAGTACACACCAACTACATGTACCCAAATTGTCATGGTATGTGCTATGCTACATAATATGATCTTGTGAAAACAGCTGCAGCAGGACCAGCATAGGGCTAGACCAAACAGCCCCCCACCATTGCCAAGGCCACCTCAGGCACAGCGTAGGCAGAAGGAGGCGTGCCCAGTATGCCCTGGCCTTGGCAAAGAGGCAACGCATAGCACATACATTGGCTCAGTAGGAACCTTGGGAATGATACCCCTCTCTGACTCACTCATATAGTAACAGGGATGCCTAACGTGACACAACCTGCTCTCAAACATGTACAGGGAAGTGTAATATGCGCATCCGACAGAGGCAGCCCTGCAGCACCACCTGAGGCATGAATGCTATGTGTTAAGTAATGTAACACCAAGTACCATATGCACACCTGAGGACCCTGACTAACATCCTACCCTCAACAAGCAGCATGCCACAACATGACAACGAGATGATCAAGTGCAACAATTGACTGAAGTATCGCAGTTAGTCAAAGGGGACCCAATGTGTGCCAGTCTGGGATGACATGCTGAGCATGACATGATGCACCACCTGCTAGGACTGGCGTGCACCTATCAGTGCAGGCCGTATGGATACTGGCAAAGGCTGTTGTCACGCACAGTGTGCCCTGAATAGGTAAGGCTCAAAACACAAACCTATCTCCATAGGTACCAGAAGGGATAAGAATAAGATAAGGGATAAGTTGAAACAGCAAGATGCATGTAGTCTAAGCTCACCCAGTATGGAGAATGTTGATAACTGTGCTGTAACAGAAAACTGAGGCAAGGCTCACAACAGCACCCTAACACTACCAGGTTACACCTCATACTGTGCTGTACAGCCTCAAAACTTGGAACAAGCTACAAAAGGAGGGTGACTAGCAAGAATTGTCAAGGATAACCACACCCCCATGTTGGTACCACCACAAAAGCAGCATGGACTAGCCATGCTCAAGTAACAGTGGCTAAAACTGCCCCCCAGTTTATAGCCTGCTACAGACTACTGGCCCAACACCAGGAACTGCATCCAGCCTATGCTGGAATACATGAATATATCAAGTCCTCCAAACCACATTATATTGGGCGACTGCAAATACCCAGACATATAGACTGGGAGCATTATACCAGCTCCAACAGTGTAGGACAAAAGTTCATCGAATCCACAAACCAAAAGGCCCAGGAACAATGTACCACCCCCACAAGAGGGGTAAGCATACTGGATGTGATAATCAGCAACATGGGTACGGGATGTCAAGATGAGAAGTGTATTGCTCACTGGTAAAACCAGACCATAGAGTAATCACACTGGATATACAAATCCTGACCACAGTCCCTGGCGGGAAAACCACAGTGGAAAACATGTGCTAAGCAATATTTGCACACCTCCAAACTGATGTGGAATCCATTAAAGGTCCCGTGCAGGTGCAAAATATGGGCCACACCTCAGAACCTGTAATACAGCCATTCCATGAACACTGCCAGGAATGCTTGGAATATGCAGTCCTAAATTAAAACAAGACACAGTGCCTAAATCTGGCATGGTGGACACCAGCCATAACCAAAACATGCAAGAGAATGAGGAAGCTACTACATGATAGAGCAAACATGAACAATGAAGTAATTACTGATCAGTAGTATGGCAATAAAATCTGTCCACACATGCAATCCACTAAGGCCAGCCACAACAAGTGGAATCTGTGAATCCTGAGGCAATGTTACACCTGCCCCAAGTACACAGACAACCCCAACTCCACCCAAGAAATACAAATATATGTGAGAGATGCAACCATCCATCCAAACTGGAGGCTGAGCTCCCTCAACTCAGTACTCCCAAAACAAGTCAGTAGGAGAAGGTAACCACACACACCACAAACACATTCCCACATAGACCTATCACAACTGCAAACCAAACACATAAACACAGAAATACATTCCGGAGGCAGAAATCACAAACACAGCACACCAACAGAGGCCTCTAAAGCAGACACCCAATGAAACAGCCTCCAAACATAGCACATGCAACACATAGCACACAAAGCTGGTGTGCCAAACAGTCACAGGCCAGAAGGAGAAACAACATGCCTGATACAGTTGTAATAGGTGACTCCATAGTCAGACACACTGCTGTCCCGCACACCAGACTGAACAAGGGAAAGGGTACAGTAAGCTGCCTGTAGGCTGCCACAATATGCCACATAACAGAAATATGTAGGTCACTCCAAAGCAAGTAGAAATATGATGCAGTCATAGTCCATGCTGGTGTGAATGACCTGAGATGTACCGCCCTAGACTACATGTAAAGAGACACAGATGAGCTATCTGATTATGTAGTCCAGGCGGTATGACACTCACCGTTCGCAGCATCCTACCCTTACCAAGAATAATGCCACAGTACAAACACGGAATGATCAGTCATAGCAAGTGGCACACTTACTGGTGTCATTCCAAGGGGATCAATGTCTGTCTGCTTGGGATGTCATGCTTGACAAGCCACGCAGCTGTCCTTGGGATGGCCTGCACCTGTTACCCTAGGCGTCTGAATATTGGATAAGGCCTTTGCCACCTCCATAGAGCCTTTTGTAGGCAAGGCTGAAAGACTGACCCACCACCCTAGAAAACATAAGTGGGAAGAAACATAAGGGAAATGCTGACCAATGCCAGATGTGTACACCCCAATATGCATGCTCCCGAGGCCATCTCCAGAATAGAGAACATCGATGTCTGTGCAGTGACAGAAACCTGCTGCAAGCCTCCTGACAGCACACCAGCACTACCAGGTTATACCACGTACCATGTGTCATGGCCCCAAAACCTGGAACAAAACATAAAAGGAGGGTGAGTATCCATAGGCAGCACAGACACCCATATGTCCAGGTAACTGACAATGCACAAGGCAGTGGAGTTCACCCATGTGCAACTAACTGTAGGCAAGACTGCTGTGCAGTCTGTAGCATGCTACAGACCGCACTCTCACACACAATAACCCCACCCAACTGTCCTGAAGACACTGGACAGTATGAACGTCCCACCAAATACCAAACAAGGTACCACAAATTACCACATAGGTGGTAAACCATTATGTATGGAAGGAGTAACCAGGGACCTAGGGACACAAGTGGACAGTAACCTGTTATGTGACACCCACATTGCCAATGTGGCTAGGAAGACTGTCTACATTTGACACCGTATCAGGAAAGGAGTCACATCTACGGCAACAGAGGTCACTGTGCCCCTATACTTTTCTCTAATCACACCCATAATCTAGTACAATGCCTCGTATGGGATGTACCTTACCTGACACCTGCAGCAGTTAGAAAGACCTCAAAGGTACCTCACCAAGAGGATAAAGTGTCTCAAATATATGTCATATGCTGCCTGGCTGTAGACACCCCAGCTGAATCCAGTCACATACTGCCCACACAGAGGCATTGCATGCCTGTTGTAGGAGGCCATGCCCAACACAGGAGTAATGGACATGCTCCACCCCAGAAAACACATATCCATTGGAGCTGCGAGAGTGAGAGATGTCAACCTCAACAAATAATGAAATAGGATGTGCCGGTGGGACAGATACATAATCCAGAGGCTCCCCACACCCTGGACCAGAATCCCACTCCATGTTAGGCAGAGCCCTCACTGACACTGTTCAACAGGAATCTTGCCAAGTGGATGGATGATTGTAGAGTTACACTGGGGGTCTTCACTGTGTCATGTCCAGACAGAGGCACAGCAAAGCAAATCATAAATGGCCATAATATTCACATAGCAAGGTGTCAAAGCCACACACACTCTGGCTAGGCTAACAAATGCCCAGGGTGGATAGCCTAGTATGAACCTATGAACCTATGTAGATACAAATTGTACAGGACACTAAGGATAATCCCAAGGCTTACACAACTGATGGTAGGAGCCATGTTGGGAATTCACAGATATGCCCTGAATCACACAAATACCACAAACACACACACATATTGCCAACATACATCCTGACAGGTGCAGTGCAAACCCCCACCCCCGAATGCAGAATATCTATCCCAGCAGACTGCTGGCCCCCTGACATTGCAGATGCTGAGGTAACAGCCAACATCTACAAAGCAAAACACACAGCAGCAATGGTATGAGATGGTGTCCTGGGCTTAGTGCAACATGGACTCCAAGATGAATGGAATGCCAAACCACACTACTGCTTAATGTCAGCCTTACCACAGAATATGTACCCAAAGAGCAGTGTACAACAACAGTGGTCCTTCTCAACAAAGGTGTTGCCTGAATGGATACTGAACAGTACTACCCCAGAATCCTGAGAAGCTCAGTTTGCACAGCTATGGAAAGGATCAGCATGTACCACAGACATGAAGATTTTGGGGACCTACTGACACCAGACCCAACCCAGTGTGGCCTTCTCAAGTGCAGATCCTGCCCCTAACCATGTTTGACTCAATTGAAACAGTCATTAAGGTCATTGATGAGGGCAATGTGCTCCACACAGTGTATCTGGACCTTGCAAAGGCTTCTATACAATACCCTACATGTTCAGTATAGATAGGCTCACCAGCTTAAATATAAACCCACATGTCAGTAGTGGGGTTGCAAACCAGACCAAGGACAGAACAGACATGGTCAGACATGCTTCAGCCATGTCAGACTACAAACCAGATATAACTGGCATCCCACAAGGCTTTGTCCTGGTATCTCCCTCGTCTGGTATATATATGTCCCATAGGTACAGGCAAACATGGAAGGACTGTGTCCTAACATTTTTGCAGAGGACTACAAACTGCTCACCACATATGATCCACCAGCTGACACATGCATCCCACAAAAGGGCCACATAGAAACAGACAACTGGTGCCATAGCCATGTCAGCAAGCTAAGTGCAGAAACGTGTCTAGTCAACCCCCGTGGATATACAGTAAATGCCCACCAATTACCACATAGGTGTTAACCCATTATGTAGTTAACATGTAATGAGAGACCTGGGGACACAGGGTGATAGATATCCTGCATTGGACAAACATGTGCTGTAGTGTTTACAGAAACATACCATATACCCACCTAATCATGAAGGCTGTCAGATCTAGATAAGGGGAGGTCATTGTGGCTCTGCAGTCATCCTTCATCAGCGGTACAATCGACTACAATAGCCCCTGTGGGATGTACCTCAGCAGACACCTCCATCAACCGTAAAGTCCCCAACAGTACCTCATCAGGAGTATCAAACAGCCTGCACAGATGCCATGTGTTGCCTGTGTTGCTGGCATCAATAAACATGCTGCACCTTGTACAATCTGAATGGCAGTGAGCTATGCACATGAGAGACCTGAACCCCAGCACTGACTTACATAGGACAAGCTGTACTGTGTGATCCATAACACAGAAGCCACTCCCACCCATGAGTGAACCCTCAGCACAGGCTACCCATAGAGTCACTTATCAATCTTCCTCAATAGGAATCCTGATGGGTGGACGGGAGATGGTAGATTTATCCTGGGTATCACTGTCATGTCACAGGTAGACAGAGGCACAGTATACTAACCATGACATATGTCATGGCAAACTCCTCTTACAATGTGTGTTGAAGGACAAACACACTCTCCAACTTGCATTAGACATGGACTAGGGCACATCGCTAGTGTTTGCAATTGTACACCTATGTTGTGGAATACACTAACAATGTTGGACAAGCCTGGTGTAAGTAGTTCATATCTGAACAGAATGCAACATGGTCAGATGTACACAACTGGCCCCTAACCAGGCTGTTGTGCCCACTATCGAAATGTAAAGCAGTGATAGCAGTAAAGCCCAGGATACTGTCCACCACAGTCAAAGTACTACCACTACACTATACAGTACTACAGTGTTAGGTCAGTGTGAAAGGATGTTGACAACTGTATGCAAAGTATCCCATGCAAACACTGCAGGCACAGTATAATCCTGTTGTGTTCACACACAAAGCAGTTGTACAGTAACTACACAACATGACACACAACCCACAACCATAAACGGGTGATAGTTGTTGAAGTTCACACACATCCACAAATGTGGTGGGCTGCAGAGTCCAACATATGGAATGCTCACACTGGGCATGCTCACACACTTTGACAACATGCCATGGGAAGGCTGAACTGGGCATGCTCACACACTTAGGCCAAATCTCGGTTTAGCAGTTGGACACACATATCTGGTATTGTTATGTGTTATGCCAGGAACCAACCACATTACAGCAGTCTGCCCAGTGCACACAGTTAAATGACTACAGAGACATACGTGATATAGTGGATCCCTCCCATATGCAAACATTTTCCACAGATGCACAAGTTGTTCATACAAACAGGGAATGCTATGGCAATAAAGATATGCAAACAGTCTATCAGCAACAAATAATGTGCATTTGACAATTAAACATAATGGTGTAGAGGTCAACACTAGGCTGTTTGCCCTAGGGAATGACAGCTTAGCCATAGTGTGCTTGGTGTCTGCCTCCCCACAGGATGCACATTCCCCTTTCTAAACACAGATGATGTCAGCACCCTATAAGTACAGCAGGGGAAAAGAAACTTCCCAGTAATCCGAATAGCAGGCTCTGCTAATGCGTCCGTCTCAAGTGTCATAACATAGTTAGTTAGGGGTTTCAAATGCTCAGTGTGTGTGTGTGTGTGTGTGTGTGTGTGTGTGTGTGTGTGTGTGTGTGTGTGTGTGTGTGTGTGTGTAAGTCTGTGTGAGGGAAATATCCCTTTTGGCAAATAGGAAAAGACACTACAGGATGCACATTCCCTTTCTAAACACCGATGATGTCAGCACCCTATAAGTACAGCAGGAGAAAAGAAACCTCCCAGTAATGCGATTAGCGCGCTCTGCTAATTCGTCCATCTCAAGTGTCATAACATAGTTAGGTAGGGGTTTGAATCCTGCGAATGGCAAGTGTGTGTGTTTGTGTGTGTGAGGGAAATGTCCCTTTTGGCAAATAGGATAAGACACTACAGGATGCACATTCCCTTTCTAAACACCGATGATGTCAGCACCCTATAAGTACAGCAGGAGAAAAGAAACCTCCCAGTAATGCGAATAGCGCACTCTGCTAATGCGTCCGTCTCAAGTGTCATAACATAGTTAGGTAGGGGTTTGAATCCTGCAAATGGCAAGTGTGTGTGTTTGTCTGAGGGGGGTTTGTGTGTGTGAGGGAAATGTCCCTTTTGGCAAATAGGATAAGACACTACAGGACGCACATTCCTTTCTAAACACCGATGATGTCAGCACCCTATAAGTACATCAGGAGAAAAGAAACCTCCCAGTAATGCGAATAGCGCTCTGCTAATGCGTCCGTCTCAGGTGTCATAACATAGTTAGGTAGGGGTTTGAATCCTGCGAATGGCATGTGTGTGTGTTTGTTTGAGGGGTGTGTGTGTGTGAGGGAAATGTCCCTTTGGCAAATAGGATAAGACACTACAGGATGCACATTCCCTTTCTAAACACCGATGATGTCAGCACCCTATAAGTACATCAGGAGAAAAGAAACCTCCCAGTAATGCGAATAGCGCGCTCTGCTAATGCGTCTGTCTCAAGTGTCATAACATAGTTAGGTAGGGGTTTGGATCCTGTGAATGATAAGTGTGTGTGACTGTCTGAGGGGGGTTAGTGTGTGTGAAGGTTATGTCCATTTTGGCAACTAGGTGAACAGACTACAGGATGCCCATTCCCTTTCTAAACACTGATGATGTCAGCACTCTATAAGTATAGCAGGGAAGAGAAAACTCCCAGTAATGCAAATAGCGTGCTCTGCTACGCGTCCGTCTCAAGTGTCATAACAGTCAGATAGGGTTGGAATCCTGCAATTGGCAAGTGTGTGTTTTCGGCTGGGGGGGGTTAGTGTGTGTGAGGACAATGTCCCTTTGGCAACTAGGTGAACAGACTACAGGATGCACATTCCCCTTCTAAACACTGTTCAGCAGACGGCCATGGCTCTGGCACAAGTTGTCTGTTGCTATGATGCCCCTTTGGAAGATGCTTGTGTCAGCTGGAGAGTCGATTATGGTGGCCAGTTTGCAGTCATCTGCATATTTGGACAGCCACAGTCCATCCGTGTTGGCCTGTACCTCCAATAAATATATACCAAACAAGAGGGTCCCAGGACTGAGCCTTGTGGGACACAACCCGTAACTGTTATGGGGTCTGGCATGCCTCCAGCAATGCTAATCATGTGGGTTCTGTTCTTGAGCCACTGTGCAATCCATCTAGTGACATAGGGGCTTATATTAAAGCTGGTGAGCTTCCCTAGAATGCCCAAGTGGGGTATTGTTGCGAAGGCGTTTGCAAGGTCCAGGTAGGCTGTGTGAACCACCTTCCTCGGCAATGGCCTTGGTGACTGTATCAAAGAAATCAACCGGTTACACCGGAAGTGCTGGTGTGCTCTCAGTAGCCCTGAACCAGGCATCTGTTACTGCACAGATATCGATGTTTTCCATGCCAAGGAGTGTTTTGGGTGCATGCATCTGGAGGTTTAGACATCTGGCGTTGGGTAGCATTGCTCTTAGTGTCTTATCCCTTGTGATACCTATGAAGGTGGGTTTGTCATTTGAGCCCTGCCTAACATAGGCACTATGGGGGTAGCAAGAGCCTTTGCCAATATCTGAAAGGCCAGTGGTGACAGGTGCAGGCCGTCCCTAGCAAAGCAGGTAGTTCAACAGAAGATGAATGTGTGAAGGTGTAGTGCCTGTGATTAGTTAGCAGTAGCATATATGACTGCTCACGTGGACACATGCCAGGCAGGTCATATGCACTGTGTCACAGGCAATGTACATGTGAACAGGACAAACAGTGACAACCTGTCAAGTGGGACATGGACATACATATAGTAGGCTATGCAGATGGCACTAGGAGTCCACAGAAGCTCTATAACTATGCATTGCAGGTGTGATCAGTATTCCAGGGTAATTGCAAGCAAACATGCATGCAAACAAAGATACAGTAAACAGGGCTCCATGTAGTCCATTGTACAACAAACAAGCTGTACCAGTTCCAGTAGGTAACACTGCAAATATGCAGGCACCATGCACATGTACATGGAAATACACGGGTCAGATGGCTAGGGTCCAGTCTCAGTGCACACAAGTGTACAGACCATGCATGTACTGTCAGGATGTACAATAACTGGATAGAAACCCATGTGCTCATACCTGCAGTAATACACATGTCAAATAACAGACACCGAGCCTTCACTCAGTGGTTCCATACTTAGTAGGATGTATGCTCCCTGGCCTGCCACCACAGTATCCCTGACATATATGGGGACTCTCCCTCCTGTGACAGTTAGTTATGTGTGTTGGGGCTGTCTAGCATGGTATGAGATGTGAGCATGCAGTGCTAGGGTGCTCCTGTGTGTCCTGTACCAGTCGTAGTAGTACTGCACACATATCAACATCCTCAAACATCTGCATTGCAGAGTCTAGTGTGGGCAACATGCCACTTGCAATTTACATGTCCATCATTGTGTATTACTACATTCATTACCCTATCCCCTGTGCTACCTATGTATGTAGCCTTCTGTTGACATCATTACCACCAGTATGCCAACATGTGCAGATGATACACTATGTTACTTACCATGGGTGTAGACAACAGGACATGACAATCACACACTGCATCAGGCATGCTGTGATATACCCACAATTAATTCAGCACACAGTACTGTTAACAACATGATACTATTACTACACATCTATGTGGTCACCCTGTGCATCAGCAACATGTTAACCTGTACCTGCACAGTTGTTACAGATTGCAGGAGGTGGCACAGTTTCATCATATGCACAGGGTGTGAACTTGGTATGCCTGAGTCAGCCACCCATACCACCAATTGACATGTATGTGTATGTGTGTTGGTGAGGGACAGCAGTAGAAGGTGGGGCAATGTTGATGCAGTGTGTGCGTGTATGCAGTAGCCCTAGGTGTTGTCAATTTGCATGTGTGTATGGATGCACACAGTTCCACCTCATGGCTGCCATATACTGGTGTTTGTGGACAGCCACAGACTGTACCTGCCAGGTCATACAGATCAGTGTCTCTGGCCACGGACACGGTACCTGTGCCTTGCAGGGTGCTACGGACCATATCGGTACCAACCCAGACTGGGTACTGTCATCAGAAGCAGGTGTTTGTTGACTGGACACAGATCCCTGTCGGGCCTGGCCAGAGCCACGTGCCGCGTGGTCTCCTGGGGCGGTCTGATGACAGCACAGACCCAGCATTGCTGGGGCTGCTGCTGGCACTGGGGCGGCAGCGGCCCTGTTGTCGTCGCGCCGACTGCCAGCTGCTGCTGTTGCTGGCATCTGACCCGCGTCGGCGCCTCAACCGCCCACCATCACCCTGACTCATGGACATGTAGTTGTGGAACCCGGTCTAATATGTCCCCACAGCGTCTGTCTATGACATCGGTGAAATCACGGATGGCAGCCGCAATGTCACGCATACTGTCAGTCATGGCTGTGCGACATGCTGCCAGCTCCCTCAGACCCTGTCTGGTGTACCGTTCCATACGTGACTGTGCCTGCATGACAGTCGAAACATAGCTGAGGTTGTAAGACCTCTGTGGGCGTCTGACAGGGGCAGTACGCCCATGGATGCTCCCGAGAACCCCTGGACATCTGTCTGTGTGGTACCACCTCTGAGCCATGCCCATGGCTGCTGTGGGGGAGGCATGTGCCACAGATACCACATTACCCTGGTCAATGCCCACTGTATGCTGTCCATCACCTAGGGACAGTGGTGACAAGGGGTGTATTGGCAGGATAACTGTGCGCATTGATGGGGTCGACAGCTGTGTACTGTCAATCGGCTGACCAATGGCGGACCCTGGCATACCTTCCTGTGCCATTACACCGATGTCATCATTATCAGTACCCACGGCACCTGACTCAGGTTCCCTGCTACATGACACCAGAGCAGCAACAGAACCTGTGGGAAGGAAACACAGTTTACAATGTCTACACATTACCAGCGATGCACACATGCACAGGT
Organism: Protopterus annectens; assembly: GCF_019279795.1. NCBI lineage: Eukaryota > Metazoa > Chordata > Ceratodontiformes > Protopteridae > Protopterus > Protopterus annectens. The sequence goes on from NC_056731.1 coordinate 9,801,559, forward strand.
GCACACATGCTCACCTGCACACATGCACAGGTGCACACATGCACACGTGCACACCTGCACAGGTGCACACATGCACACGTGCACAGGTGCACACGGGCACACATGCACACATGCACACCTGCACACCTGCACAGGTGCACACATGCACACATGCACAGGTGCACACGTGCACACATGCACACATGCACAGGTGCACACGTGCACACATGCACACGTGCACACCTGCACAGGTGCACACATGCACACATGCACAGGTGCACACATGCACGCATGCACACATGCACACAGTTTAACACAATTGTACAGTACTCAGTATGCGTGATATCAACACACACACACAGACACACCTACATGCATACAAAGAGCACTACTAAGTGAGCCAAATAGTACTATTACTATCAACACTATTACAGGAATTGTTAATACACACTCACCAGCATGGATAGGCTGCATTGCTGTTATACCAGAGGGTCCTGCAGACATGAAGAAACTAATGTCAGTGGGCACAACTGTGCCATTGTTACTGAGTATGATACAGGTCAGGAGTACAACAGTCGCCTTTCACAGGTCAGCAGCTAATATTGAGGATATCACACTTGCACATTAAATACTATGGTGACAGCTACAAACCAAGGACACACCTCACACATGCATTAACTACCAGTGTACACAACAGTCAACTATACATATGACATATTACCTGCACGTTCACTGTCTTGCTGCTGTGTGGCTCCAGCCTCCATCATGATGCATGTCTGCTGCTGTTGTTGTTGCTGGTGGACTGGAGCCACTACACTCAGGAGTAGTCCCTCCAGTCTGGTGAGTGGGGGATGTGTAGCCAGCCCACCACCTGTGGCGACCTGTTGCCTGTGGATATCTGGCGACGCTGACGGACATGTCTGATTAAATCACTGCAGTGATGTCGTACCTGCTCATATGTCCTATTATGCGTGCCTATATCATTTACCCGATGGACAAGGTCTTGTCACAGTGCAGCCCTCTCCTGCTGATTCTGGCTGGTGCGGAGAAAGAGTGTGCGTAGTCCGCACCAGGCTCTGGTGTATCTCCTCATCCTCAGCTGTGGAGTAGGTGGGGTTCTGCGGTGGGCCATGTACCTGAGAAAGAAAATAACCTGGTATCAGCAATATATGTCAGCAGAATTTGGCACACATACTACACATGCTACTCGACTGTTATGATACAACATATCTCACATATGTAGCATCTGTCTGTCTATTGGTGGATACACATGTAGATGGCCAGGTATCAGTGCTCGGCCAGCAACTGTGCAACAGTACCTGGCAGACTCCATACGACATACTACCAAACACCAGCAGTCAGAACACCGATTCAGGTCAGAAGCACCTCCTCACTCTGGGGGTTTGTATCTAGGTACTGTATGGCCTACATCGGCAACTACTGTGGGCTGACCACACACTGATTGCCTGGATATACATATCCCACCTCCACCACCAGCACAGATGACTATAGTGCATAACATTACAGATACAAACGTTACACTTTGTAACAGTGATATGGTATCCTTACAGCCCACTGGGCCAGTGGCAGATACAACCCACAATGCTGACCCCTACACAATTGCTTTCTACAGACATCTCCGAGAATGCATGGATCATACAATCCCATATATGACCAAGACACTCTCCACAAAGGGACAGCATCCTGTCTGGTGGACCCCAGCCATAGACAGATTGTATTACAGAAGATGGAAGCTACTGCAAGACAGAGCATCATTCACTAAAGGGAGGGCATGTCTGAGCAGCACTGGTAAGGATCTATTTCCCATCATACTGACTACATGGGCAGCGTTGAGAGGGAAATCAAGAGTGACACTACAGATGACCAGGAGGCCTTCTTCAGTTATGTTAGCAACCTGGTCAGGAGCCATCCTCTATGCCCATAGGTAGTACACAACACATATTTCACTGACACCACAGATACTCGACAACATTGTGGTGGACAGGTTCAGTGCAGGTGTCACCCGCCCTCTCCCTGTAATAAGGCATAGTTATCCCAGCTGACTGTAACCTCCCGTCATCACAGATGTCCAGGTGAGAGACACCCGCAGGACAGCAGAATACACAACATGGATGGGACCTGATGGTATCCCCAGTTGCATGCTACATAACCTCTGACAGGAGCTAAACACACATATAGAAGTGCTATGTAACACTAGCCTGACTACAGGATATGTACCTGTACACTGGCGCACAGCAGCAGTGGTTCCACTCCATGAAGGAGGCACCTCACCATACCAATACAATACAACACAATACATTACATTACAATACAATACTATACAATATGCTATTGCCCTGTGTCTACAGCAGCGTACTGTTCTGCTACCCTGACCATTGTGACACATGTGGTGTGATGGTACCTGCTGCCGTCACACAGTTACACAGGGTGACTCATATGGCATATTACCTATCTGACTAACATTCAGCAGGGGTATGTGTGACATGTACTCATGGGGAGTCTCGCTTCTTAACACTGTGTGGTTTATTGCAGGGTGTGTCTTATCTGTGAGTAGGAACTCTTACCTCCACATGTGCACACTATTGCAGTGGCACGGACGACACACAGCAGACATTTAGGTTGTGGATGGTGGGAGGTGTTACTATGGTTGTTGGACATCTGTCATGGGTGTGACCTCCATATGTAAATCTGGGAGTGGTAACCTCTATGTGGGTAGCATATGTGTACTCTGTGGTGTTGTCAGTCACTGTGCATTGGTAATGTGTTTGAGTGCGTTGTCACAGTGTTGTACATGTCACTGTGTCCTTCTCCATATCTGTAGCTGTCATGTGAGGTCCATACCATGGCATCCATTATGTGGTGTGGGGGGTACACCGACCTACATGTCCATACCTGACTCACCATGTCTGGACACATACCATGTGCAGGTATTCCAGGGATAGTGTGCCACTGTGACTATCATTGGGGCCACTATTGTACACATTTCTGACCCTGCTCACCCCTGACACATGCAGTGGTGGGTGGCCAATCACATATCTGGTGGTTACTGGTGTAGGTGATCTGGAATGTGGTATGGTACTCCGGATTTGACACTGGTGTTCACTCCATGCCTTTGTCACCAGGCACCTGTTGCAATACATCTGTACACATGTGCCTCACTCAGACTTTATATACATCTCTCTCTCTCTCTCTCTATATATATATATATATATATATGTATATAGATATATCTATATGTATATATATATATATATATATATATATATATATATATATATATATATATATATATATATATATATATATATGTCCGATACATATACACATATATATATATTGATGTACATATATTGCTATAGATGTGGAGGGGGGCACAGAGGGGTGAGTGACAGAGGGGTGGGACAGGCTGTGTTGCAGGTCATCATATACAATCTTACCTGTAGGTAGTCAGATCAGTCTGTCTATGTATATGTATCTACATATATCTATATCTGCATGTGTGCATTACATAGATATGTTGGTACAATATTCTATCTACATCTGTCTATGTATTCCTACATCTCTCTCTCTATGTATGTATACATATATGCATATCATATATATATATATATATATATATATATATATATATATATATATATATATACACATACATATATATATATACACATACATATGTTGACATACATACATATCCATATGTTAGACAGGTATATCAACATATTTGTCTACCATACTGTATACACACACTAACATACTGCTAAACATACATAACTGTGTAACCTAATTTGTACATGGCACTACAACCTACAATCAAACAACATTGATATGTGCACATAGATGCTCTCACATACAAATGTATGTACAGCCTTCACTGATAGTTGCTGTATGTCTCCTGCCCTTTACACATCTTCATATACATATGGATACAGACCAATGACACATATGGAGGGTTCACAGTATGTAGACCTTTATAGTATTACTTTACATTACCTGTGTTTGTCACAGCTGCTTGTGCTGCTGTCTGGTTCTCTGTCCTGCTGCTCCACTTCCCAGTTGTCAGCTTTCAGGTAGCTGTTGCTGAACAATTTGTTTCTGTCTGCTTAATTGCAGTTTTCTCTGTCTCTCTCTCTCTCTCTCTCTCTCTGTCTGTCTCTCACGTCCTTCTCAGGGTGCAATGAAAGTATTGCATGTGTGGGCTGGGAGTACAGCATACTTTTGTAGGTATCTGCATATGCCCATGTGATGGCCTCTGCACCAATTGTTAGCCAGCATTTGCTAATTGCATGCAGCCAGTTGTGTACTGATTGCAGTTCTCACTGTGATTTCAGAACAGTGCTATAAAAAGGTGTGTGAGATAGGCGTAGCCCTTTCAGATGTTAAGGGCAGGGACCATGCTGTTATGCTGTGGACAATGTTCTGTGAGTGTAAAGGTTGGTATCTCTCTCATATTTCCAGGTGTGTTGTAGATTAACATTCCTCCATTCATTTCTCCAGTTTCCTGTACTAACTGTGTATGTACACTGACAACTACAACTACTACTATTGTTAATGTGTGTGTGTGTGTGTGTGCTTTCCTTTCACTTTTGCTTGCACTCTGTTGCTAAGGCTTCAATAGTTGCCCTTTACAGTCACTACTTGTATGCCTGCTAGGTGTCTTGACTGTAGTGTGCTGCTGTAGCTTTCCTATTTTCCATGTACATTCACACCTTGGAATGCTTGCTATATCTGCTAGGGTGTTACAGCATGCAGTGTGGTCTGGCCATGGTGTGGGCCTTGACATCTATTAGGGTATTTGAGTATGCTGCTGAGCAGGCCCCAGAGACTTTCAGGTTCATCAGTTATGTGCCTCATGGAATGGTACATATCAGTGGGGTACACCCATTAAAATGTCTGGTATGCTGCAGTTATGACTGTGGGTTAGCATGAGCATATGTATTACTACACTTTTTCTGCCATGCAAGTGGTGAATACTTTCCGGACTCCATAGTTACCATTGCATGTGTTACACCTTTCTGCCTGCTGTTTGTACATTTCACATGGGGTCTGTGGGGCATCCCTGTAAGACATTCACTGTTGCTATGTCTAGGTTCTTAACTATTCAAATATGGTGGTGTTGGACCCGTCATGTGTACAGATATTTGCAGGCTGTCCACATTTCTGCCTCATTATTTGGTCAATATCTCATGCACACCTTTATCTGGCAAGTCACTCTGGGCTCAAGTCAGAATATGGTGACAAACATTCAAGTTCCAGACTGCATACCCTTCCAAACATCCCACAAAGTGTAGACCCTGTTACTTTCTGAACTGTCTGCGTTTGTTGTAACTTTATTTGTAATGTGTCCCTGGTTTTGGGCCTTTGCTCCACATATTTCATTACTTGGTCCGGATGTGTTCCTGTAAGAGGTTGTGGGGTATGGGCAGTGCTTATCCTGCTGTGAGTATGTGTGTGTCTTGCAAGGTGCTATGGTGACATTATTACCTACTAGCTTCCAACTAGCATGGCTGTTTCTGTTCACACACTACTATTATGGAAATCCACCAGTTTTGTTTGTGATTCTAAATGTCATGCTTTGTGTACTACACATCTATATTCCCTTTACATTCATTCCTACTGTTACATGATATATTTACTTTAGCACAATGTTCTTGTATAAGAGTCATGGCTTAGTGGTAAGTCATGCAGACTACAGTTGCCAAGGTCCTGGGTTTGGGACTCACAGTGGGATTTTATTTTTCTTTTGAACTGAGTACAGGACCTGTCAATCAAAGTGACTAAGGCACTTTTAAGCAGTTGTAACCGGGCTAGCGCTGGTTTGCGGAGCTCACATGCGCACTGGCGGTTAGCTCCGCGCACACAAGCGCACACCTGATTACAACCACTTAAACGTGCTTACTCTTGCGCACACCCTCGCTATTTTCCTTGAAAGAAAAGAAAAATGGGGAGACAGGAAAGTGGTGAAAAAGGGGTCACAAAGAGGGTAAGACAGTAGGGAAACAAGCTTGGGATGTGCAGGAGGGATGTAGGTAAGGCCCATAGCTGCCCATTTCTTCATCAGCAACAGCTGTGCATATGTATGTAATTTGGTGTGACATTTGAAACCTTCCACCCCTGAGAGAGGTGTCAGGACAACAATAATACTTGTTGTACAGCCAATTGGAATTGTTAGGTTCCATGTCCAGTAGACATGTGTGCGGAATGGGCAGCTATGTATGGGGCGTAATTTTTTTGTGGGTACAGAGTGCCCTTTTTTTTTTTTTATTTGTTCAGGTGAGAGTGGTATGTCAGGTGAAGGTAGTCGGTACAGCTGGGGAGGTAGGTTGGGTAGGTTAACAGACAAGACAAACAAGACGCATACAGGGGCGGTGTATGACACGTGTGGGGGGGTTACACAATTGACGGGGACGGAGGTTTGGATATCCAGAGCCCATGAGCCCACAGATGGCAACAGTGGAACTGATATCCCCACCCATAGGCAGTTGCCACTGTTCCTTCACTGCCCAGGACGGGGCTGTGCTGGGGGCTGTGTAGGCGGGGCAACAGGCATGCCCGTTAGTTGCGCCACCTGTGCCTTGAGCTGGCGTAGGGGCTTGAGGACAGAGTCCCGAATCTCCCTACTCACCACAGTCCGGACGTTACGGAGGGTGAGTGGTGGATCTCCTCCGGCCACACTTGCAGAGGGGGGGCGAGCCCCATCCCCTGCAGCGCTTCCACCCGCAGGTGGCACAGGGCCACCGGAGGAGGGTCCGGACTCGGCACTAGTGCCAGCTGCACTCGCCAGCTGAGGTGGGAGAGGTGGGTCCGCTGGAACCCGCCTTCCCTGTCGTTCTATGTTTTGCATTATGTCATGACAGTTTGGGTTAGTGACATATAATACCATTCACAATTAGTTGTAACAGCATGCATTAGTATTCCCATTAACCAAACACCCAGATATTCACACCATTGAACAGCGTGCATAACACATGCATAATTTGAACAGAAATACACAGTCCAACAACATGCAGGGTTAACTGATGGCAACAGGCCATCAGGTGTGGATGTATGAAGAGGGCAGATGCATCAACAGACATGCAAATATATATGACCCAACAGGACAAACGTCCAGGGGTGTTAATTGTGATTGCACATACCATTTTCACGTGGAATGGGTTATATGTAGTTATAGGTTGGGGTGAAGAAAGTAATATTAACACCTTCGGATAACAATACATATGCTGTACATTTCTAATAGCTACAGTTATATACACACTACTGTTCTAACTACAGTTTCCTATATGTTAACTATTTCAACTTGGTGATAGGACTGTTAATGCAACATCAATATACATTCTATGGTTCTTCATACACATTCATATCTAGTTTTGTTCAGCTACATCTAGGGTACATTGGCTTTATATGGCTGTAGACAAGTGTGGATGTATGGTATATCAGACAAACATCCTATCTGCATATTGCAGACTGAGAGCAACATATCCTGATTTTGGGATACACATTCCAGATGCAGCAACACTTTGAACAGATTTAGCTGTTTGGTTTTGAATCTCACATGCATTTCATTCTGTCTTGACTGCAGTATACTTTATTCAGGGTTATTACTACTGTATTGCTGGATTCATGGCACTTTCTCACACTCTCTCACTTGCTTTCATTTTACTATTCAGGATGGTACATCTAGGCTTTACTGACATGTTTTAACAGTAGTTATTACAATCCTTTCCAGCAGTCTCACTTCTGTCATGTTTCAGTATTTCCACAGGGATATATTTCACACATGTGATTTATCATCTTCTGCAGCTATACTTTTCAGCCTGCTGCAGGTTGTGTACTATTTTCTTACAGGCAGGGCATTTTTATTTCAGGATATATGTCAGCACAGTTTCATGTTTAGCTTACACTTACAGGCTGCAAACTGTTGTGATCAAGCAATACTTTCATACACTTTCACACTGTTACTTGCAGATTTTATTCCTTACTGACTACACTGCACTCTTATGCTGACTGTCATACTTTGATATTTCTTTACAGATGTTCTTCATCTCACATTGCTGCAGTCCTAACACTTGGGTAGTCCGCTGTCCCAGTCGGCCCGAATACCAAAGTATAAGGCTGACGTCGGTCAAGGCGCATTTGTCTGACATCAGGACGTCAGGGTACAAATGCGCATGACCGACGTCATATCCTCAGTCTTTTTTGCCGCATGGTCCGATGCAGAAGCAGTATTGCGAGTGCAGGTTGGCGTTCTGAAATTTTCTGAAGTCGGAGTTTCAGACCGAATCAAAGTTGGCTAAGTACCCCGTTGGGGAATATTTTGGTTTTTTCTTGCCTCAGTATTTAACCGGATGTCAGAAAAAGTGAATAACTGTATTTCTTGTGGGAAACAGATACCTCATAGAGATTACCATACATTGTGTATACCTTGCTTAGGGCCTGAGCACAACGTTGTTGGCTGTCGCTCTTGTGCTAGATTTAACAAACGCACTATCAAGAGAAGATTAGATTGTGCCAGGTTAGTTTTTGGGAAGCGTTGTAATTACAACATGCCGTCGGATGCTCCGACGCCCGCTTCATCTAAAAAGCGCAAAGACAAAGCAGCGAAGCCTAGGGTGGAAGAACCGTCTGTCCCGGACGTCGGTTCTTTAGAGTGCTCGGTGGAGCCGGTGGTTCTACCAGAAGTTCCTTTGGATTCTCAGGGAGAGACTTTACTATTACAAGATGTGTCCTCTCAGGAGGTAGGCCAGGCTGAAGGGGCTTCTCAGGTAGCTGTTCTCCCCTCCCTTCCTAAGGTGGTTAGGCCCTCCCCTTCTGTTTCCAAGGCTCTTTCTAGAGGCCGGCCAGGGTTAACTTCAGTGGGGGTCTCCCCTAGTTCTTCAGGGTCTCTGCCTAAGAAACATATGCTTAAAATGGCAGAAGATTTGATTACTATGATTAGAGGTTCTTTACCCCCCCCGATAAGAGGCCTAGGGTGGAACCTGAGCTTGAGAGTTTTGAGCAGTGTTCGGAGGCTTCTGAGTCTTCGGCTGAAGACTTGCAGGAGTATCCTCCTTATTCTGATTCTGATGTAGATGACTCTACACCTTCGGCTTCTCCTCCTGAGGATTTTTCTTTTTCAGAGACTCTTCATTCCATGAGGGAGCATTTTAAATGGGAAGGTCAAGATTTCTCTGATTCTAGGAAAAGGCTTAGGAGTTTTGTTTCTTCCCAGCATAGGCCTTTAGCTATACCTCCTGTTCTGGATGTGGTAGAGGATGTTTTTGCAGAGGCTTCCCTGAATCCTGATTCTTTGCCTCCTGTCCCAGTCAAACCGGACAGGTATTATAGGGTGCCTGAAGCTCATAAGTATCTTTTTAAGAGTCCTAGGGCAGACCCAGAAACTGTTTCTCAGGGCCCTAAAGGTGTTAAGGCTTCTGTTGTTAAAAATCCTGTTCCTTCTGATAAAGAGGCAAGGGCTTTGGATAGATGGGGGAAAAAGGTGTATACTTCTTCCACTTTAGCCATGAGGGCTTTGAATTGCCAGTTTCACATGCTGAAATACCAAAATTATCTCCTTTCACAATTGAAGTCTAAGGTAGATGCTCTGGCGGAAGGTATTGAGTGTAAAGAGTTGCAGGATTTGGTTCATGTTTCTGAACAGGTGGGTAAGCATTCCTTGCAATGTGGTTTTGATGCTGTACAGGCCTCTTCGAGGGTGGCAGCCACTGGTTCTGTTCTTACAGGCACGCCTGGCTGAGGGATCAGAATTTAGCTGAACATGTAAAGACAAGGATTTTAGATGCTCCTTTACAATCTGATGTGTTATTTGGTGCGCCTGTGGAAGCAGTTTTAAAGAAAATGGAGGACAAGGCTAAGTCTATGCAGACTGTTAAAGATTTTTTGCAGGTTCAGCCTCCAAAGTTTAGTAGAAATTGGCCTACTAAGGGGTGGACGTATCCTTCTTATGATGCTCAGTCTAGGGGTAGATCTAGACGTGGTAGGGGCAGAGCTCAAGGTTCTTTTAGGCCTAGAACAGGCAGTTCGCCTGCCCAGTCTTCTGGTGAGGGCAGGGGTCAGTCCTTTCGTAAGCAGACCCAATGACTTGCCTTTTCAGCTGCCAGAGCCTTCTCGTCTGGCAGCACCTTTGGGAGGAAGGCTGGCACTTTTCAAAGAAAATTGGAGTGTTATTACCCAAGACAGATGGGTATTGGATATCATTCACCACGGTTACAGGTTTTATTTCCATACCTTGCCTCCTTTCAAAGGCATGCCAGACATTCCTCCTATACAAAGAAAAGAGGCTCACAAGCAAATTTCTCTGTTGCTCCAGATAGGGGCCATTCAGCTGGTTCCTGTGCCAGAAAGGGGCCTAGGATTTTATTCTCGCCTGTTCCTAGTACCAAAAAAGGGGAACACGTGGAGACCAATTTTGGATTTGTCTATCCTCAACACTTATTTGGACATTCCCAAGTTGAAAATGTTGACGTTACAACAGCTTTTACCTCTGCTGGGCAAAGATCACTGGATGGTAACTTTAGATCTCAAGGAGGCTTACCTTCATGTGCCTATCAGACTCAGTTGCAGGAAGTATCTGCGTTTCGGAGCTGGAAATTCACATTATCACTTCTCTGCATTGCTCTTTCGCTTACCTACTGCCCAGAGTATTCACAAAGTTCTGGCTCCAGTTGTAGCTTTTCAGGCTAAAAGGAATACAAATCTATCCTTACTTGGGCGACTGTCTGATTCTGGCTCAAGAAAAGGACGAGCTTCTTCAGCATCTGGAATATGTGATAGCAGTGCTAAGATGCCTGGGGTATTCTGTGAACGAAATAAAGTCCAGTCTAGTACCCTCTCAAGACATGTGCTTTCTGGGTGTGAGACTGAATACAGCAGCCCAGATGGCCTTTTTAACCCCGGACAAACAAAAGAGTCTATCCCTTTACTTCCATCAACTATCTCATCAGTCCGTGCTGACTGCAAGGACAGTCCTTCAAGCATTAGGGTTCATGGCATCTTGTATTCTGGTGCTTCCCAATGCCAAACTGCATATGAGGAAGCTGCAATGGTATCTCAAAAATGTATGGACACAGCACTGCCAGGATTTGGACACTGTCATTCCAATAATACCTTGCATTCAAAAGGAATTTTTGTGGTGGGCTCAGGAATGTCACCTAAACAAGGGACTCTCTGTGACCCGGCCAGAGGCGAGTCAGATTCTAACGACAGATGCCTCAGACATAGCTTGGGGAGCTCATCTGAATGGAAAGTGGATACAAGACAAGTGGCCTGCCAGACTACAGCATCTACATATCAACATGAAGGAGATGTTAGCAGTCCAGTTTGCATTAATGGCTTTCAAGGAGTTACTTCTTCCAGGGCAGGTGTTGATTCTAACAGACAACACAACTGTCATGTGGTACATCAACAAGCAAGGGGGAACACATTCTTATCCTCTATGCAGGCAAGCAATGATTTTGTGGGAGACTGCGCTCAGCTTGCAACTAAATCTACAGGCAAGGTTTCTGCCAGGAGCACAGAACTCCTTAGCAGATGTGTTAAGCAGGCAAATCATGGATCCCCACGAGTGGAAACTGGATCTTCATGTTTTTCGACAATTGACAGTGTCCTGGGGAACTCCAGACATAGATCTGTTCGCTTCTCCACTAAACCACCAGCTGCCAAAGTTTTGCACGAAAAGGTTTCATCACACAGCTTGGAAAGTGGATGCTCTTTCGTTCAGTTGGGAAAATCTTCATGTGTATGCCTTTCCACCTCTGCCTCTCCTCCCAAAGGTACTCCTAAAGGTCAGACAAGACAAGCCAAGGATGATTTTGATAGCTCCAGATTGGCCTCGGCAACACTGGTACCCATTACTGAGGAATCTGGTAAGGAAGCCTCCATGGCCTTTACCTTTAATTCCACACCTTTGTCTCAGAGGGACGGTCATCTCCTCAATGTCAAGCTTCACTCTCTTCATCTAACAGCCTGGCATATTCTGTTTTGAACCACAGCAGGTCTCAACTTCCTCAACAAGTTTTGAATGTGATTATGGAAGCCAGAAGACCTAGTACACGAAAGTGTATGCAGAAAAATGGAAGAGATTTTTATTTTGGAGTGCAGCAAAGGATTTGGATGTTTCTGAGCCTAATTTCAGTGTGGCTCTTCAATATCTTACTGAGTTATTGGACAAAGGTTTGTCTTTCTCTTCCATTAAGATTCATGCTGCAGCAATTTCAGCTCACTATGATTGTGACCCACCATTGTTTTCTCATCCTTTGTTCAAGCAATTTCTTAGAGGGGCAAAGAATATAAGACCCCCACGAAGAGCTCCTACTCCTGCTTGGGATCTCAATTTTGTGTTGGAGAAACTCACTCTACAACCTTTTGAGCCTGCAGCTACTGCTGAGTTGAAATATTTGTCATGGAAGACTGCTTTTTTATTGGCAATTACCTCTGCAAGAAGGGTTTCTGAATTGCAGGCCCTTATGGCGGTTGAGCCTTTTTTGATTTTCCATAAGGATAGGGTATCATTACGTACTAATCCTTCCTTTATGCCTAAGGTGGTTTCTAGTGTGGCTTTAAACCAAACTATTCATTTGCCTACTTTTTATGCAGATCCCCAAAATAAGGGGGAAAAGATTTTGCACACTTTAGATGTACACAGGCAGTTGCGTTATTATTTAAGCAGGACTAGGGATTTTAGGCAGTCTCAGCAGTTGTTTGTTTCTTTTGCTTTGAGTTCCCAGGGCAAGCCTGTGTCAAAACAAACTATATCTAAGTGGATTGGGTTTTGCATTGCATTCTGTTATTCCCATCATGGCAAGGAGATTCCAGCTGGGATTAGGCCTCATTCCACGAGGGCTACTGCCACTTCTACAGCATTTCTAAGGGGGGTGGCAACTAAGGATATTTTGGAGGCAGCTACTTGGAGTTCAGTGCATACTTTCTCCAAGCATTACCACCTTCCTCTCTATTCTAAATCCAGGGCTGGTTTTGCCACTGCTGTGTTGCAGGGCATTTTGGCAGCTCCTGCTTCATTATAGTTTAGCCATCCTCCCTTACCTCTGCTTTGGGATTCTACCCAAGTGTTAGGACTGCAGCAATGTGAGATGAAGAACATAGTACAGTTTTGTACCTACCATAAATGTAGATGTTCGAAGATCCACATTGCTGCAGTCCAATTTACCGTCCCTCCTTCCCCTCTGTGTTTAGGGGTGGTTGTGTGGGTGGGGTTCTATTCTTGTAAATTTGTATATATTGTGCATATATTAGGTACAGGAGTGTTTGGCCTTATCTTTTTAGGGTCTTCTGACATCTGGGGCAAGAAAAGACTGAGGATATGACGTCGGTCATGCGCATTTGTACCCTGACGTCCTGATGTCAGACAAATGCGCCTTGACCGACGTCAGCCTTATACTTTGGTATTCGGGCCGACTGGGACAGCGGACTACCCAAGTGTTAGGACTGCAGCAATGTGGATCTTCGAACATCTACATTTATGGTAGGTACAAAACTGTACTTTACTGGTAGTGGATTACTGACCTGCCTGGTGGCGCAACCGCACCAGCCTATCGCCATAGGCTCTGCGGTTCGCAGAACGGACACCTGCAGCTGTAATATAAATGAAGTAATATTGGAATACACATCTCCATAATATCAGCTAGTTTAACTTTTTACATACATAATTAAATGTTACTTACTCAGTGGTGGGGCGTTGGGTGTTTGCCGGGCCTCCTGGATCCAAAGGTTCAGTTGGTCTTGCTTGCGTCTCTTCAGGTCCGCATGGTGGTGACGGACCTGCTCACCTGTCCTTGGAATCCCTGTGGCACTGGTGAGTTCATGAGCCAACCGGTCCCACGCCTCAGCCCTGTACGCTCTCCAGAGGACCTGGCCCTGCATGAGTTGGGCCTCATGATTGTGGACTAGGAGCCAGGCCATGTACCTGGACTCCTCAACACCCCACCTCTGCTCGAAAGCGACTACCCTCTCCTACTCCTGACATTCTGCCTGCAGGTCTGTTCTACAATCGTTTATGCTGTGTATTCCCGCCTATGGGGCTTATATAGTCCGTTTTTCCCGGACATATCTGTGATTGGCCATTTTGGAATTGTGTCAACTTCAGTAAACCTGCATTGTCATGCTCTAGTTTGTATTCATTCCTATATATGAGCTATTATTGCATTTCTAGGTACTTCTGTCATGGCTTAGTGGTTCTGTACCTTGACTATGGTGTATAGTATCCTGGGTTCGAACCTGGCCACTGCTTTTCATTTTTCATGACTGTCTAGACATGCTGAGGGGTGTGTCTGTGTAAAGGCAGTTTTGATACGGCTTGCTCAACGCGTTGCCCGTCGGTTAGCCTGTTTGCGGTGCGCAGCTCCGCATAACGGGCACGCTGGTTTAAGCCTCATTTGGCTATCGGCACGCATATTACGCTCAGCTCAGTTAGGGGCACATATATTTAGCATGTTAAACCACTGCTCAGCTACGGGAACTCATTTTGCACCAGTTAAACCACTGCTTATCTACGGGCACATACATTCACCCTGTTAAACTGTAGCTCAGCTATGGGCACATCTGGCATTTTTTATTCATTTCTTACCTCACATTTCTTCAATATAAATGGCCTATTTCATTACATTTTACATATATTGGGGTTTTATGTGTACATATTTGTCAGGGACTCGTTTCCTGCTTATTTTGAGAGAAAAAAAAATTGGTGTTGTGGGGGCTCGAACCATGTATGCCTGCTTTTCAGCCGACATCTCTACCGCTACGCTATTGCTTCCTGGCTTATTTTGCATATTTAGTTCTTATATGCTTTCCCACTGACTGCTAACTGTAGCTGCGCTACGGGCACGCCCGCGCAAACGAGCACATTCACGGTTAAACATTGTTACAGTTTAAAAAAAATATGACATGTTCATTTAGATTGTTTTATGTTTAATAGTCTGTAGGGGCATGTGTTGTGTTGTGTTTATTCACATTTCTGTGGACTCTGTTGTGGGTGTCTACTTTGGGCACTTTTACACTTCTGGGGGCGTGTCCGCTTGCAGGGCTCAGCCTACGGACACGCCCCCTACTGTCTTACACGGACCGTGTTAGACTTAGGTGTGATTCAGCATGCTCTCATGAATATGCAGAGCATGCTGACATCACTCCGTTTAACTGCAGCCTCCGTGTAAGAGTTATAACTCTTACACGGAGGCTTCGTGAATCCTGGGGAATGTCTTTACTTGGGACTTTTCTGATGAATATTTTTATGTTTCTGTCCTTTATTTTTGAGTACAGAGCTCCAAAGACACTTTTTTATTTGCTGTTACTTTAGTATGTTTATATTTTACTGCACATGTCTAAGGCTGGGTGCACCTTCGCATACCTCTCAACTGTCCAGATTTTCACAGAATGTCCAGATTTTTGCCTCATATTTTTGGTCTATTCCTTATAAAATTTGTGATTTTCTAGCAAATCACTGTGATGATCTGGTGATCGAAGTCATTAAATAATGACATGCATTTGAGTTTCAGACTTCATATCCTTCAGAAAAATACATGTTAACACAAATCCTGCTATTCTAAGTTTCTATGATGATATTTAAAATCTGTCCCTATTTTGGGCCTTTGTCCCCTATTTTATCAGGCTTTGTCCAGATTTCTAGCACTAAGAGATTGACAGGTATGCTTTTCTATAATGTTTCAAAACATTATAAAGAAAAAGTTTCTGGCTAGTTTGCATTATTTGTATGGAAGAACATTCTAGCAATGAGTCCATCCTATGTGTATGGGCAAGTTTTCAAATAAAAATGGAGGCAAGACAAGAAAAAAAAAAAGAAAGAAAAGAAAAGGGGAAGGTCCAGTAGGGCAAGAAAAAATATTAGACTTGCGTTGATTGGAAGGCGATTTTCTGAGTACTATTTGAATGTCAGCTCAACAACTGCACTTAGAAACTATGCAGAATTCTTTCTGTGCATGGTTTATATTAAAACAGTACAAATATGTCTTCCCTTCATTTTCCATTTTTTCCTTTTCTTTCTTTCTGACCTTCCTTCCCCCTAAGGGACTTTACAGAACAAGATGATTTCTGTAAAGCATTTTGAATGTAATGCAAATTGATTTTTCAGAAGTTGAAGATTATAAGAAAATGTTTTAGAGCTTGTAAGTCACATATGGAAGCTAGGTTAGGAAGGGAGGTGATGATTAGTGATCAGCAGTATGGTTTCATGCCAGGAAAGAGTACTACAGATGCGATGTTTGCTCTGAGAGTGATGATGGAGAAGTACAGAGAAGGTCAGAAGGAGTTGCATTTTGTCTTTGTGGATTTAGAGAAAGCATATGACAGGGTGTCTGGAGAGGAGTTGTGGTAATTGTATGAGGAAGTTGGGAGTGTCAGAGAAGTATGTAAAAGTGGTACAGGATATATACGAGGGTAGTGTGACAGTGGTGAGGTCTGCGGTGGGAGTGACGGATGCGTTTAAGGTGGATATGGGATTACATCAAGGATCAGCTCTGAGCCCTTTCTTATTTGCAATGGTGATGGACAGGTTGACAGACGAGATCAGACAGGAGTCCCCGTGGACTATGATGTTTGCAGATAACGTGATCTGTAGTGAGAGTAGGGAACAGGTGGAGGAGACCCTCGAGAGGTGGAGAAATGCTCTAGATAGAAGAGGAATGAAGGTCAGCAGGACTAAGACAGAATATATGTGTGTGAATGAGAGGGAGGATAGAGGAATGGTGAGGATGCAGGGAGTAGAGGTGGCGAAGGTGGATGAGTTTAAATACTTGGGATTAACAGTTCAGAGTAATGGTGAGCGTGGAAGAGAGGTGAAGAAGACAGTACAGGCAGAATGGAGTGGGTGGAGAAGAGTGTCAGGAGTGATTTGTGACAGGTGAGTACCAGTAAGAGTGAAAGGGAAGGTCTACAAGAGGGTAGTGAGACCAGCTATGTTATATGGGTTGGAGACAGTGGAATTGACAAAAAGGCAGGAGTCAGAGCTTGACGTGGCAGAGTTGAAGATGTTAAGATTTGCACTGGGTGTGACGAGGATGGACAGGATTAGGAATAAGTATATTAGAGGGTCAGCCCAGGTTGAACGGTTTGGAGACAAAGCCAGAGAGGCAAGATTACATTGGTTTGGACATGTGCTGAGGAGGGATGCAAAGTATATTGGGAAAAAGATGCTAAGGATGAAGCTGCCAGGTAACAGGAAAAGAGGGAGGCCTAAGATAAGGTTTATGGATGTGGTGAGAGAGGACATGCAGGTGGTTGGTGTGACAGAGCAAGATGCAGAGGACAGGAAGAAATGGAAACAGTTGATCTGCTGTGGCGACCCCTAACGGGAGCAGCCAAAAGAAGAAGAAGAAGTCACATATCTTAATGATCTATGAAAATGGGTTGCAGTGAAAAAAAAAGGAAAAACTTTTGTAAAATAAAGAAGGAAAGTACTGATTATTTGAGAAAGCAGCCTATATAGTATGATTTGACCTTATTATAAATAAGTTCATTTAATAAGTATTGTAGAAGTGTATGAATAAAGAAGCAGTACCAAAATGAAGGCTATGTGAAAGCTTTTGATGTCGGTTTGAATAATGGATTTGTATTAAGAGTGGAATTTTACTGTGAAGAAAATAGCAGTAAAGTACACAGAAGGTTTCAGTGCTATTTAATGCTACATACACTTAATCTTAGCAAAAAAGGCTGAGAAGAGCTAACTGTGTGCCAAAACATATGGAATGTTTATAATTTACTGGCACCAGAGAAGCCTATATCAGAATTCTTAACAAAGATTGTAGAGATATTGCAAAATCATGTGATCATTAAGCCATTAAGGGAGTACGGAGTGATACAGACTTCACAGAAGGAACCTAAGGAAAGAGGCAAGCAGAGCCAACAAAACTATACAGAGTTGCAGAATATTGTCACTTATGAAAGGGACAAAGGGAAGCATTAAGAGACAAAGTTGAGTGGCATGTATGACATAAGTATTCAAAAATATAAATCACAAGGAAAGATATAACAGTAGATAAAGTATAAAACATTGCAGTGTTTATCAAAGTAATGGCAGAAGATACTAATGAGTTGCAGCATGGCATTGATGTATACGTTTAATAAGATAATTATTAAGCATACTCAGAAGCAAGCACATTGTCATTATGGCAAAACATTTTACAGTGCACTTGCTTGTCATATTTTAGACACTAAAATACAAAAGAAAGCCTTTTTGAGGGAGTCCACAAATTAAAGGGTGGCAAAGAGTATAGCTGGTAAAGACAAAATGCAAAAAAAGTGGATAGAAGACATCTAATGAAAAAAATATGAGTAATACAGCCAATGAAACCAATTCAGCAGAAATGGAAGGTGATGCAAAATGTGTTTGGAACTACATCATATGTTTCAACATCAAATATTTTGCATAGAGATGGCAGTGGTAAAAGTAAAAGTGGAACTTACAGCATTTCCAATTGTGATGATGTTTTTGTATGTACCACTGAAAATCCAGAATATTATTAAAATGCTTCATGATGAAAAAGAGGGCCCTGCAGGATCAATATGCCAGTGATGCACAGTGGTAAAATACAGATATGGGCTTTTCTTTCTGTAAGCCAGTTGAAACACCACTGTTTGGCGGAAAATATCTGCAAAAATAGGCTTGCATTAGTATTCAGTTAAGATACTTAAGATTTCATCACAAAGGACATGTAGTAAATGCATGATAGCTAAGCTATTTATTTAGTTATTTAATTAATGTGCTAATTCATTAATTGATTTAGTTATTATTTGTTAACTAGGTAAGCCCACTGGACATAGATATCTGCCCAATCTGCTATCTGCCTGACAGCATATACAGAACAAGTTTTTTGCAAAGGATTTATTTGTCAGATTGGTTTTGCCAGAAATCATCATTGCAGTGCACTGTTACCTGGGCCTGCATGGGAATGTATTAAGACATGTGGAAGAGTCTTCTTGGCAAACAGGGAGGTGATGATATTGGACAATATGTGAACAGACTGTCATTCTTACATGATGTAGTAGGTTGATACACAATGCCTGTCCATATGGAATTGGTATTATTCTACTACATGAGTTTCTAGATGTCTCACTCCATGTGCTAAAAGGTTATTGATTAAAGTTGATCATAATTATGCCCAGACCGGGAGTGAAGCAATTAGCTTGATCTAGTAGTAAGTAAGAGTAAACACTTTATAGTTAATATTTGCTTTAAAAGAGATTTACATTGATAGCAGATTGATAGCTACTGATATCAATTTTTAACCAAATAATTTGGGGGTCTGTAATGACTGTCATATACCTTCAGTGCTGATCACCTTTTTTTTCTATGCACATGTTTGTGTGATATTGAATTCAAAGGGACTAAACAGCATGGGGATACTGATAGATTGTCAAGAGTGCAGTATGAGACGACATAAGAGCTTGGTATTGTAGTTGTATCAGATGTGTACTACATAATGGTATAGTTGGACAGTTGCCAGTGAATTTCAATTACATCCAAAGAAAAAACAGAAGTGTCTCAGTACTGTTAGAAGTATATGATACTGTTGATTAGAGCACCAGGATCATACCCAAAGAATGCTGGATGACCATAGCCATACCCAAATAAGTATAATATAATAATAAATATAATTATACTCAAAGAAGTTTGCATGATCAGATTCGTACCTATTGAAAGATGGATGAGTATATCAGTACTCCCTCAATGGAGTGAGGAATAGATCTATACCCAGAGAATGACCAGTACCAGGTCCAAAGATGTGCAAATGACCATTTGGGTTCTTCATGATCTGAAAAAAATATCTGTTGAACCATCAGACCCACAGATGTAAGACTGTTTTTTAGTGGATCAGTGGCCTGTTGGGCCTATGTTGGCCTCTAATCTAAGCTGAGTAAGACCCCAGGTTTTCTACGGGGCTTCCAGTTTCCTTCCACATTCCTAAAACATGCAGTAGATAGATCAGATCCTCTAAATAGCCATAGCTGAGTGTGTGTTGTATAGAAGACAACTTCAGCAGGACTAGTGACCTGGTGTTGTGAACCTTGGCTCTAGTTGATTGTCACTCTCGAAGTGGCACCCCAAATCATTTACAAAAATGAGGTTGTGGATGGATGGATCAGCTTATATTTGCAATTTGAAAATGGTTTAAAATAAAAGTGGCTTACTGTTGCATACAGCTGTTGTAGACAAATATTAACATTCAAAATGTAATATATTTGCATCCTGAGCTGCATCGCTAAGTCAAGAAGAAATGCATGTACATCAGTGAACCTGCAAACAGATAGCTACACCTTTTCTATAACATTCAAGCCATAAAAATGTCTAGATCAGCCTGTCTGTTGGCGGAAATGTATTGTTTAAATAATTGTGAAGTACAGTTATTTATGGTTCGACACAATACTATTTTCAGTTTGAAAGAGAATAAGAGGGTTTGTAATGTAAAATGCATAATGTATGTGTGCGTATTGACTGAAGTGCTTGATGTTTTTCTGAAAATAAGAGATGTAAGGACAAAATTTGGAGGTATATTGCATTACTAAGAAAGGGATCTGGTGAACTGGACTTGATATGTTTCACAAGGGAAGCAGAGCCTCCAGTGGTTGTGTCCCCTAATTAATTTTTTTTTTGACATACTAAATAGTTGTCTGTGATACAGCCTATTCTGGCACTTTTGCTTTGTGCTTCATGCCAATTTGCTAGATTACTTGGGAGTATTTTTTTATCTACAGATATATTTTCAGTTAAGAGATTATACAGTCAAAACTCTTAAGTAAAATCAGAGGCAAATGAGATATGTATATACAGTGTCAGTAACTCAACAGGTAGCACACTAACCTTTGGTGCTGAAAGGCCAGAAGGCTGTGGGTTCTATTCCCACTCCATGTGATTGAGTTGCTGATACTACAGTGCAGCTTTATGGAGGTCCTGCAGTCCTGAGTGTGCCATCTTTTGGATTTGATGTTAAACCAAGTTTCTGTTTGCTTGAGTTGGTGGCAGCTCATTTGGATGTAAAAGATCCCACAGCACCTATCAAAAAATTTGGAAAGTTCTTTGATGTCCCTGGCCAAATTTATCCTAGTGATGTAAATACCACCTCGGGTCTGAAAAGGAGCCAGAATGCTAGTAGGACTAACCCGGTCAACAAAGGATAAATAAAAAATATGACATTACAGAGGATTGTTTTATGAATTATTTAATTGAGGTTTGATTTACATAAGTGCTACATCCCCTTTAAAAATAAAGAAAAACAGAAAAAGCACTTTGACAATCGTGATCACATGGAAGCCTGGTAAAACAAAAAAATCACGCCAAGAGCCATGAGTATATTTTACTAAAACACTTTTGTTATTCTTTTATTATTATTATTATTATTTATTATTTTATTACTTCTACAGAGCATATGTGTGTGTGTGTGTGTGTGTGTGTGTGTGTGTGTGTGTGTGTGTGTGTGTGTGTGTGTGTGTGTGTGTGTGTGTGTGTGTGTGTGTGTGTGTGCACGTATGTGTGTTGTTTTATTCCTTTAAAAATAAGAAGAATCATATTGCTCATTGCTTAAAAATCTATATAAAAAGATTTATAGTCTCTAGTTAAGGAGGGAAAACACATACATATGTAAAAGTCAGCCTTTCTGATAGCCTGAAATATTTGGTATACGTATGCTTGTATGAGAGCCTAACGTTTGACTTGGAGCAGTTGGCCAAAACACACAGTCAGCTAATATGATCATATTGTTTGGGGTATGACCTCCTCCTAAGGTGCAGTGACCTTGGAGATGGTTTATTAAGTCTGATCATGCAGGGAGTGAAGTCTCATACAAGTGGGTATTGGGGTTTGCCCCAGCAGAAAAAAAAAGCTAGTCTTGAAAAGCAAAACAGTCATTTTCTTTTGATTAACTCACTGTTTGAGTAGGTGTTCAGTGATCAGGAAAGGACCTAATGAGTTTAAAATAAACACATAAATAAATAGTTGTAGATGTCTTGTCCACTGCTGTATGTAAAGTTATCATCACATTATTAAGGTGGTAAGCCCATGCCTGAGATGCAGGGATGAAGCCCTGGCTGTGATCCTGATGACCTGTGTACCATTAGCAGCATAAGTTCCAGAGGGGTTAGGTAAGGGAGGATGGAAGTTAGTGAGTGGCTCATGCTGGCTCATACATCCTGAGGAGGAGGGAAGCAGTTTTGCTCACTGCATTAGTGATGCTTACTGGAGAATAGGTTATTATGTGTGGAAGTCTCCACACATGTTCACACTACATAGATAGTGCACTTCCTTATCAAGGATCATGTGTGGTAGCATATATGTCTGTATCTGTTTGGCAGCTATTGTCAGAATTAAAGCAGCCTGTGGGAAGGGTTAGGAGGGGGGACATGGGATTAAGCAAACTGGCCCACTCCTTAATGCTCAACTCTCTCCTCCTAAGGGAACAAATGAGCTGATTAAACTTTACTAATAAGGGGATGGTGGGTTCTAACATGGTCCAGCACTGTTTGTCTTACCCATAAGAAGGAAAGCATGGCTGATGGAGCACAGAAAGGGGAGCTAGTGAATGAATCCAATATGAATTAAATCTGAGCTGCCCACACATGCTCATGTTTGACAGCACCTTCTCAGATCTCCTTTTATTTTTTTCCACAACAAAAATTAAAAACTTTCTAATGTATTTGCACCATATACTATGCTTTTCCATTTTGGTTTCCATGTCTAAATGATAGTATCAAATAAGCCTGCTTGCTTTTGTTAGTTAAAATTATTGCAATATTAATAATAAGAAGGGATTGGTGAAATGGGTCCCATGACTGGTATTATAGTATTGAAATGCTATTGTTTTACTTTATAAATGTCTTGTTGAAATTCTCAAATGTGTTGTTAGAGGAAAAGCACTTACATGAGTTGTTAAAGTATTTATTTCTGGTTAACTGCATGTTTTTTTTTTAATTTTTATTTTTATTTATATTTGCATCAATATTTGACAGTATTCTGGATGTTGAAATGTTATTGTAGCAGAAGCCCAGTAAGTGTATTATGGAGAATAAATTTATGGAGTCATTTGCGCATTCTTTGTTGTCACAGAGGCAGGTTTGTATCTGAAAACTGAAAAATCAGATTCTTTCCTATTTCCTGTATGAGGCAGTAGCAGTTTTTGGCACTCATTTATCAATGTTTTTTACCAATAACAAAGACAAATTGGGTCTTTGGAATGTGTGGGTTATCAGCACCATCCATGAGGCAATAGGGGGAAGGTTTGATGAAGAGCATGCTATGAAGAGAGTGGCAGTAACAACTGTGCAGTTTGAAGGTGAATGGGTAAAAGGGGGTGATATTCTGGCAGTTTCTGGGAGCCAGTTTGCATTTTTGAGGGTCAGACAATGATGTTCTTATCTCAGAGAGGCAAATGTACCTACATATTTTATTTATGGTAGTTTGTATCTCTTGGAGTTAGTGACATCCTCTGAGAGCAAGTCTTTCTGAATCTGCCAACCCCCCACCCTGTTGTAAGCCTGTGTATAGATAGGCCTTACACCAGAGTAACTCACTTGCATTGAGAACAATTTTTTTTTTTTATATCAGGGCAGGTTTACACTGAAGTAAGTCATTTACACTGATTAAGTCTTTTGGAACTGGGCCCACTTTGTATTTGTGCTACAATTTAATGCAGTTATTGGTAAGGCATATTTTAATCTGAGAATAAGGATAATTGTTAATGTTTTTATAGAATTCACAGTGATGTGGTTGGAGAAATTATAACAGTCCTTATGTTGCCTGGATGTTGTTTTTGTTTTATATTCTGTGTGAGGAATGAAAGCTAGAGTTGAGTCTAATAACAGGCCGAGATATTTATATGATTATACATAAATTATTTTATTATTGCCAAGGCCTGTTATGTTTAAAGGATTATTAACTCTGAGCTTCTGATTTGTGCCAAAAGGTGTACTGGCAGATTTTGATGTATGCAACATTAGTCTGTTTACTATAAGTCAGGTACAGATATCTGTGAAATTTGTCTGTGGTTGTTTTTTCTATTGCAGTAGTGAAGGGGGCAGATCTGTAAAGCAGAATGTTGTCTGCATGCAGGGTACTGCCACTGATTAGAACAACTAAAGTTATATCATTTATTAAAAGGGAAAGAGCAAGTGTCTCGGCAATGAACCTCGAGGGATACCTGTAGTAAAGTTTCCATGTTTTGGTTTGTATATTAAATACTCTGTTATTCAAGTAGTTTTCTTGAGCAGTTTAAGATATATGTACTGAAGTCCAAAAGTCCTAATTTTTATATGAAAGATTTATGATCTGTGCTTTCAAAGATCCTCTTTAAGTCAATGAAAATTTTCATAGTGAGACGTCCTTTCTCTCTGCTTCAGTAAACTTTATCAGCAACAGAATAAATTTCTATTAGATTGTAATGTTCTCTTCAAAATCTGCTTTGGGGTTTAATAATTATGCCATATTTATTAATATACTCAGCAGTTTGAGTATACAAGATCTTTTAACAGCTTTGTTTGAGGTATAAATGATGGAAATGTCTGCAAGTCTGTGCCATGGTGGGGGAAATGATTTTTGGTATAAGAATAATTACTACAAGTTTGAGCTGTGCTGGAGTAGAGCTGCAGTAGTTATACAGAGATTATCATTTATTTATTTATTCATGACTGTTTGTTCACTGGGTAAGCGAGCTGGTTTACTGGCCCTTTTTAACTACAACTAGAGGTCAAAATGCATAAAATGAATTGGGATCTTATATACAGAATGAGTGAATGGTAAAATTCAGTATATAATAATAAGATTCAATGCACTTAAGGTGAGATTAAGAAGAATTAGTCGGAGTGATTTGAGAAAAGAACAAAATAAGAAAAAAATAATACAGACCAAGATATGCATAAAATATAGTGCAAACTCCTATGGACTATACCCATATGAAATTATGAAATGCCACATTATGTGGCTGAGAAAAGTTAGTTAAATGTTTTCTATTATCTATGATATGTGGATGAATTAATACTTGGTGGATTTTTTCCAGATTGAATGAGATAACAAAGCCTTCAGATAATTTGTATAAAGTATTTGTTATTAGATGATCAAGAAGGGAATTGTTTGTATTTAGGATTGCTAAGTGAGCTTATTGGTTGGATTAGGCCAGTATGAGAAAATACTACAGTATTCATTTCCTTTTGGGGTCCAAGTGAATCCAGAAGGTTCCCATTATAATGATATTAGCTTTAGCTTATCTTCAGGATATGTTTTATGTCCTCTGATAATAGGCTTTGGCTTGGGAGAGTGTAAATAGCTATCATGTAGAATTTTGTTTTATTACCTATCAGAAACTGAGTAATGAGCCAGTTAGGAGAGTCTTCAAGCAAGTTAACCCTATGACCTATTAATATAATTAAATATTAATGATCTGTTTTTACAAAGAATATAGTATCGCCTCCTATATTTAAGTCTGCCCTGTTGTTCCAGAATACATGGTAGCTGGCATGAAGGAAGGTGGATGGACAAGAATTTTGCTTTAATCTGGTGGTCCCCTGCCATAAACAAACTCTACAACAGAAGGAGGAAACTGATGCGAAATAAGGTGAAGTCCCAAAACTGAAAAAGCTCCCCTATCAGCCTCAACAAAAAGTTGAGATCCCTCATCAAATCCTCTAAAGCTAGCTATGAAAACAGAATTGCAGCAGATAGTAAAGACAACCACAAGGACTTCTATAGTTATGTAATGAAGCTCCATGTCACACCCAGATCGGCTCTGAGCTACTGCACAATAGTACCTTCTATCACCGAGCCAACTGGTATTGCCAATATACTGGCCGACAGATTCAGTGCCAGCTTTACCCCCCCACCCCCCACCGGACCAATCACAATATCAGTAGCTTGCCAAGCACCCAGTATTACGGCTGCACAGTTAAAACAGCACTGTCCAAGGCCAAGAATACAGCTTCTATGAGACCTGACAATATCCCTGGATGTGTTCTACATGAACTACAGAGTGAACTGGCACCTCACCTGTGTACCCTGTTCAATCACAGCCTCACCTTAGGCTTTGTTATAAGAGATCTAGGAACACAGGTTGGCAGCAACCTCTCTTTTGACCACCACATTGCCACTGTGGTCAGAAAGTCCTTCAGTGTGGCACATCTCATTACTAAGCATTTTGCATCCAGGAAGAGAGAGGTCATTGTCTCCCTCTACTCTTCCCACATTAGGCCAGTCATTGAGTACAATGCCCCATTAGACATGTACCTCACTAGACACCTGCAACAACTGGAGAGGCCACAAAAGTACTTCACAAAGAGATTCCTAGGCCTGAAACACTTGTCCTATATGGACAGACTCAAAAAACTCTAACTATTCTCTGTCTCATATCTCCTACATAGAGGCGATCTCTGCTTGACTTACAAGGCCATGTCTGACCCAGCTCTGTTAGAAATGCTACATCTAAAGAAATCCCAATCCCTGCTCACTACATGCTCCAGAGACCTCAACCTCATTACCACAATCAACAGAATGTGCTGGAGGGACAGGTTTGTAACCCAGAGACTGCCCATGCTATGGAATAGACTTCCCATACATGTCAAACAGAGAACCTCACTGGCCATCTTCAAGAGAAATCCTGATGAGTGGATGGGGAACCAGGTTTCTGAGATTCCTAGGATGGTTAGATTGTGTTTTAATACCGAGGCTTCAAGAATGTCCAGCTAGTTACTTATACTTGGGTCATTAAGGTGAAATAGTTTTATACTGTTACAGAAATGTGTTTATGCAGACGGATTAGATGGTACCTATTATTGTACTTGTTGTAGTATTTTATTTCTTGAAATATTTTGTTACTTTGTACCCTTTGGCATTGCAAAATTTAATTCTGGCAAAATCTAAGTTGCATAGTTCTTTTGCACCAAGTTGTGTATAAAAATGCAAAGGAAAGCTATGTTTTGGAATTATAGGAGCTGGGGAAAAAAGGAAAAATTAGCTGGTTAACCTAAATGACAACCCTAGTTGTAACATATTTATTTTTACAAAGAAGATCAATTGTGATTACCCCGTGTTGATACACAAATGACTTCTTATTGTAGTGAGATGCCTATTCCTTAATTTTCCCTAATTTCCAGAAATGTTGTGTCATGTCTCTGCCACTGTTTATCTGTTATGGCTGTTTGTTCCCCGATTTAGTGTCAGGTCTCCAAGTGGTGCATTCCAGGTATAGATTTTCAGATGCAACCAGATCAGACATTGTCTTAAAGGTCATATTTAAAGATGCGAAGCAAACTTTTCTTTTCACACAAAAAAGATGCATGTGGACACTTTTTTGTATGAAAAGTGCATTTTGCAGCCTTTAAAAAGCTAAAAAATGCTGACCTTCTCTTAAGAGTCTAGATTTAAGATATGCAGATCTTCTCTCAAGAGTCTGGATTTGTTATAAAATACTGAACCCATCCATTTTTTGTTTGTTAATTAACCTTTAAAAAGTTTTAAAGATAGGTTCTGATAGTGGAAGACAAAACATACTGAGCTCTGTGTATGGCATTAATATTCATGAGCTGGCAGAAAGAACTTATGTTTTTTTTTTTTTTACATGTTAATTTAACAGTTTTGCATTTACATAACTAGTTTATAATTACTTAACCTAATGCCGGTGCTCACATCCCTGCTCAACTACCCAAGGATCTTGATTTTGAACGGGTTTTGGAATCTATTGTTTCAGAAGTGTCCGAGTCTGATCAGTCAGCTTCGTCTGAGGATGAACAGGGACAGAAATCTAAACAAATGTTTTCTTTTTCCGCAAATGCTGGGTAGATTTATAGATGTATTCATTTGGGAGCAATCTCTGGATGTTCCCCAGGTCAGTAGGGTGTATGATCACTTGAACAACAAGGCTCCAATTGTGGCAACCTTCCCTTTATTAATCCTGGTATTGGAGGATATTTTTAAGAAAGCTTCAAGTCTCCTCTATTTAATGAGTCATTGCATAAAAAAGTGTTTAAGAAATTCAGAGTGAGCTCTACCATGCCTGGTCTCCAAGCCCCCTTGTCTGTGGAACCTACACTGACATAAGTCACTTACACTGAGAGCAGGTCATTTGGAATCTGGTCACTGGTGTAAGCCTGTTTATAGATAGACCTTACACTGAAGTAAGTCACTTACACTGAGAGCAGGTCATTTGGAATCTGGCCCCTGGTGTAAGCCTGTTTATAGATAGACCCTACACTGACATAAGTCACTTACACTGAGAGCAGGTCATTTGGAATCTGGCCCCTGGTGTAAGCCTGTTTATAGATAGACCTTACACTGAAGTAAGTCACTTACACTGAGCAGGTCATTTGGAATCTGGTCACTGGTGTAAGCTTGTTTATAGATAGACCCTACACTGACATAAGTCACTTAGACTGAGAGCAGGCATTTGGAATCTGGCCCCTGATGTAAGCCTGTTTATAGATAGACCTTACACTGAAGTAAGTCACTTAACTGAGAGTAGGCATTTGGAATCTGGCCCCTGATGTAAGCCTGTTTATAGATAGACCTTACACTGAAGTAAGTCACTTAACTGAGAGCAGGCATTTGGAATCTGGCCCCTGATGTAAGCCTGTTTATAGATAGACCTTACACTGAAGTAAGTCACTTACACTGAAAGCAGGTTATTTGGAATCAGGGCTGAATTACACTGAGAGCAACTCTTTTGGAATCTGGCTGCATGTTTTCATCAAGCTCTGTTCCTTCAGATAAGCATGGAAAGTGGTATAATTTCAGTGAAATAAGCTGGCACAGTCCAGCAGGGTAGTGTTTAATGTGTTTAAGTACCACTGTTTTGTGTGGAAGTTTTGTTGAGGTGTACATATAGTTTGGATGAGTTTGCTGCATCATTACCTACTGAGTGAAATGTCTATGTCAAAGATGTCAAATCAATTGTGTCCAATGTTTTTCAAGTGGCTAAACATGCTTTAGAGAGTGCCTTGAAAGGGAACAATAGTGTTCCTAGAAAAGCAGTGACATTTGTGGTGATAAGGATATATGCTTGGTTGCACAGTCAAAACTTTTCTGATGGGTTAAAAAATGCAATTATGAATGCTTCACTCGATTCTGATTGCGTGTTTGGTACAGCATCTAATCAGATCCTTATACACTGGGATGACAGAGGTAAACTGATGCAAGGGTTGTCTAAAATGTTTCATGTTCCCAAGTTTCCCACCATTAAGCAGGATAATGTATGACTATGGTAAGGTGAGACACTCATCTTTCCCAGGTCCCCATCTGTGTGCCCTGTCTCGAAACTTGGCTCTCAATAAGGTAGCCTGATTGTCAATAGTTTCTGACAAAAATGGGTGCTCAACATTGCTAGCAGAGGTTATACATAGCAGTGGAAGGAAAGCCTGCCTCAGTTCAAGACTTTGTTATTTCCTGCTATACTCTGGCAGATGCTGAACTCAGGACTCATAGAACTGGTCCCCTCCTTCAGATAGGATGAAAGGTTTCTACTCCTGAATTTTCTTGGCTCCCAAAAAAAGAGCTGCTGTGGAGACTGGTATTGAACCTATCCTTTCTGAATACCTTTATCGAGGTCCCCAGGTTCATGATGCGCACCCTGCAGATAGTGCTTTCTCTTTTGCTGGCCTGCTGCTTTATGGTGACCTTTGAATTGAAGGATGCGTGTTACCATATCCCCATTGCTCATCACTTCAGGAGATATCTGAGATTTCAAAAATATACGTCACAACTCCACCCCTTCACCGAAACATATATTAAAAAAAACAAAAAAAGAGGCAGAAAGACAGCAAAACTGTTTGATTTTCTTTTTACTTTAACACAGTGGTACCTCGGCCATTCACCTTCAATGGACAAAATACAAGTACAAACAACCACCTTTATATACTTTATATTCCGTTGAAGGCGAATGGCCGAGGTACCACTGTGTTAAAGTAAAAAGAAAATCAAACAGTTTTGCTGTGTTTCTGCCTCTTTTTTTGTTTTTTAAGATATCTGAGATTTGTTGTATCTGGTTTGCAGTATCAGTTCTATGCATTCCCCTTAGGCTTATCCAGTATACCTTCAGTGTTTACCAAATGCTTTGCTGTGGTGGTGTCTCACTCCTGACCTCTTGTCATTCACGTCTTTCTTGGGCAACTTTCTGATATGTGCAGAGTCTGTGTCCAGGTATTTGGAATCACTAGAGAAGGTATCAACCTTACTCTTCCAGCTAGGGTTCAAGCTGAACCTTCAGAAGTCATGCCTGACACCCTTGCAAAGACTCATCTTTTCGGGGTGCTTAACTCCAACAAAAGAATGGCCTTTCTTACCAAAGACAAGGTCCTACCATACCAGATCATTTTCAGGAATTCTCCAGGAGGAACATCACCTCAGCAAGATAATTGCCAAAAATACTAGGATTTATGTCTTCCAATTCCTATGATACCACTGGACCATTTCTACATTTGGAAAATTCAGTGGTATGTCCAGAATTTTTGGACCAAGCACTCACAGTCCCTGGAATATCAGTTACCGGTGCTGCCCTTCATCAGACAAGAGTTACAGTGGTGGAGAATACAGTTCAGTATCAGTCCATGTCTTACCTTCTTCCTACCTGTTCCTGTGCAGTCTGCCCAGACCAATTTGTCCAATTTTGCTTGGGGAGCTGTGTCAATGAAAGTGCAACCGCAGGCCACTTGGGGCCCAAGGAAACATGGTAGGACATCAGTATCACAGAAATGTTGGCAGTAAGTTCTTCACTGCCTATGGACTCCAGGTCCTATTCTGGTGGTTATGGGCAACACCGTAGTGATGTAGCACTTCAGTAAACAATGGGTGCAGTCATACCCTCTGTGCTGTTTGGTAGTGATAACCTGGGAGCTGAGTCTGTGGCATTTTCTGGCTTTTCAGACATTATACATCCCATCAGAGAATGGTGTCATGGCAGATAGACTAAGCAGATCCTGAGCAGATCCACACGAGTGGCAGTTCAAGGCAGTAGGTTCCAGGATCTAGTCTAAATGTGGAGAACACATCAGATAGATCTCTTTGCCTCTTTTCAAAACAGACAGCTGTAGAAATTCTGCTCCATACATCCTTGCAGCCATTCTTGGAGGACAGATGCATTCTCATTCTCTTGGACAGGACTGTTCCTGTATGCATCTCCACCCATTCCACTAATTTACAAGGTACTTCTGAAGGGTCAGAAAGAAATGCCAAAGATCATTGTGGTGATCCTGTATTGGCCCAGGCAGTCTTGGTTCTCCTTTCTAAAGCTATTGGCCAAGGGCAATTACTGCAGAGTTCCTCACATGCTGGATTGGCTCACACAGTCTCTGGGGTGACTGGTGCATTCTGACTTGGAGCAACTACAGCTAATAGCCTGGATGATTCAGTCTTGACTTTGTTTAGGCACTTATTTTATGCGTATATGCAGCAGGTGTTAAAGGAGGCCAGAGGATCTCCTACTAGAAATTTTTTTGTCTACAAATAGATAAGGTTTTCTAAATGGTTCCCAAATCGGTACAGAGGGTCCCTTGTGGTTAACATCCCTCTGGGCTTGAAATTTTGTGTGATATACTTTAGGATGGTTTCTCATTCTCATATGATCAATTAAGGTGCATTTAGTGGCCATATCTGCTTATCTGCCAATAGATCCCCCTCCTCCGTCTTCTGTTTTGGTAAAGCAGTTCATGAAAGGAGTATTGCATACGAGACAACCCCTCACAAGCAAATTCCTCCTTCGTGGGATCTCAACTGTGTTCTGGAAAAACCTGATCTTACCACCTTTCAAACTTGCCACTCAGGCTGATCTGAAGTTCTTGATGAGGAAAACTGTTTTGCTTATTGCTCTGACATCTGCAAGGCAAGTTTCTGAGCTGCAAGCATTCCTGTTGGGACAGCCACACCTGATTTTCCAGAAGGATAGGGTTGTGTTATGCACTAATCCCACTTTCATGCCAAAATTGGTCTCAGAATTCCCCATCAGTCAACCTGTTAACTTCCCTGTGTTAATTTCAGAACCTAAAACAAAGAGAGGGAAGATACTTCATACCCCGGCTGTGTCTCAGCAGCTCAGGAACTACTCTGACAGAACAAAATCCTTCAGGAAAGCTTAAAGGCTTTTTTTTTTTTACATGGGGCAAAGAAGTGTCAGGCTATCTCTAAGCAAGCCGCTGCATGTATGGTATTGTTTTATTTTTGTTAGACTCACCATGGTAAGGCAGATCCAAGCAAGATAAATTCCCATTCCACCAGGGCCTTTTCCTCTTCACTAGCTTATTGGAAAGAAGTGGATTCTAGAAGTATTCTAGAGACAGCAGCTTGGTCCTCTGTCCATACTTTTATGAAGTACTACAAGATGCATACCTTTTCTAAATCCAGAGCAGGCTTCACTAGGCCCATTATCCAGGTGCTCCAAGTCCCTTATCCTTTCTCCTCCCAGGTTAGGTAGGCTTTGGGAATCTACCCATATGCCAGTAAGGCAGTATGTCTGTTGAACATAGTACAGTTGCACAAGTCCTACTTACCTATAGCAGTAGACGGTCACAGAACACACTTCCTTCTTGGCAGTACCTACCCACCATCCCCCTTTTGGATGTGTACATAGTGTGGTGTTGGAGATGACACTGAGTTATGCTCAGTGGCCATTTTTGTTGCGCGTTTGTATGTTTTATGGTTTGGAACAGTAGGTGCTTGCAAGCTTGTATTTCCTTCCTTCTGGAACCTGGAAAACGGAAAGCATCCTTTCTGTGGATCTGAAAGGTAGTCCTTGTACTCTCAGGTGATTAGTCCATCGCACCCACAGATAGGTAGGGGGAGGAGCTCTGACCTTTGGTAGACGGTCAAAGACAGGGTAACAGAGCATTACTACCCATATGCCAGTAAGGCAGTATGTTCTATGAACATCTAATGTTACAGGTAAGTAGGACTTAATACAACTGTGAAAAAACAAAACAAAATTCACAGCAGCTTCCAAATAAAACTTGTAATCCACAAAATGAAGCAGCTTTTCAGGCAAAACAATAAAGTCCTGAGCAGGGCAAGCTTAGAAAATTGTGAAAAAAACCCACAGATGGCTCAACACACTTCAGTTCACTTTATTCTCTGCTGTGTTTCTGTGGAATAAAGTGAACTGAAGTGTGCTGAGCCATCTGTGGGTTTTTTTCACAATTTTCTAAGCTTGCCCTGCTCAGGGCTTTATTGTTTTGCCTGAAAAGCTGCTTCATTTTGTGGATTACGTAATACAACTGTACTATTTATAGTAGTAATAACTACTGATGTGTTAGTATTTTGTAATAGTTACTGGAAAAGGTTGAAGAAAAGACAGAGGGACTGTAAGAGAGATAGATGTTTTAAGGGAGTGGGAGCATTGAAGAGACAGAGAAAAGTAATGGAAGGAAAAGGAAGGTCATAATAAATGTAGCTTCAGGAGTAGAGAAGAAAGAACAGTGAATGGAGTTAGATTGAAGAGGTTGGAGGTAGAGCCCCTGTGTCATTTTGGATAATGTCTGTTATGAGTTCTTCCACGATTTTACAAAGAATGCTGGTAAGGCTGATGGCTCTAGAATTGTTTTGGCCTGGTATGACACCCACATTTGTAAATTGATAACCACTAGAGCCTGTCGCCTTAAGGCAGGGATGTGCACATAGGCTAACATTTTGTTTAACATAGCTGGTAGGGGTTAGTTAGCTGTTTCTTCATTCTGTATTGGAATTGACCAGGCATGTTGTCTTCTTTCATAGAATCTGAGTTTTATACTTTACTTGTGGCAGCAGTTACCATGTCTATAATTATATAAGGGCTTTCATTTATCTTTATAGTACTGTGATAGATGTCTTTCACCCACCCAAACACAACCCTTTTTCCCATTTTTGCACATGGGGTTGGGGTGTCACTTAAACAATGACAATCATCTAGAGCCAAGGTTTACACTGCCAGGTGGCTAACCCTGCACTGGTAGTTTTTCCACACCATGCACTCACAGTTATGGCCAATTTAGAGTGTTTAGTCCAACTACTGCATGTCTTTGAAATGTGGGAGGAAACTGAGCACCTGAAGAAACCCCACCCAAACACAAGAAGGACATGCAGACTGTGCACAGAAGGCACCCCAGTCAAGAATCAAAATGGGAACTTGTTGCTGTTAAGCAACAACACTATTGGTTGTGCCACTGTGCTGCCCATAACCATTTATGGGCGTCACAGTGGCATTATGGGAATACGGACATTTGTCTTTACTTATTGCAAAAATTGCACAACCTCTTTCTGGGTGTATATATTCTATTGCTAGGTAGTCACTTCAGTCTTCCCTTTTCATTTTCTGATGTAATTTAAAGAATGCCTTATCATTGTTTTCACCCTTGGACTTCAGTTTGAGTTTTTACTTTAATCTGGACTTCTTTTCATGAATAGGATCATTTTTGAATGCAAAGTAATGCATTTTTGCATATCATTATAATTCTATGATTCTAGGTAAATTTATTTTTGTTGCTTTATCCTGTATTTATGCCTTATCATTAGTAAATTCTAGGAACTGCGATTTGTTTATGACTGATTTTACTTCATATAAAAATGATGGTATCATGATCTGTACTAATTACAGTGGTCAAAACCATGAGTCGGGAGCAGAAAGAGCTGAGATTTGTCACTATTATGTCTATAATGTTGCCATTATAGCTCCTTGCTGCAGTGCAATAATTCTGTAAACCCAAGACTTATTTTCAGGCCGGGCAAAGAGTTATTATGTGTCAGTATAATAACGTTTTATTAACATTTTTGCTAAACTACAGCAAAGAGCTCTGCTAGCGCCTTGCTGCAGATCGTAAAGATTCCTTATGGTGATTCTGGGACTTGTACCTGTGAGTTCTGGAATTACGAAAAACCGTATGAAAATACAGGATAATAACAAATGTCAAATATCATTGTTTCCCCTTTAAAGTTGTTTTTTGCAGGGGTGAGACCCCCCTCCCCCCATACACCTTAATATGTGGGCAAACCATCACGACTGAAACGTATATATATATATATATATATATATATATATATATCAGCTCAAAGATCACCATACCTCAGAGAAGAGGGAATATCTGTGAAACAGCAATCTCAAATTTAGTGTGTGTATGTGTGCATTTAAAAAAATATCAAATATTATGAAAATGCCCAGGGATGAGCAGTTTGTTCCTATGTAAATACAAGCAGCTCGTTCCTGTGCATTTTAGTAGTATTTGGTATTTTTTAATTGGTTTTGTACTACTCATCAGTATTTTCTTTTTCTTTTGATTTGATGTGCACATTTTTGCTCATTCAGCCTGCTCTTCTAGTCTCACAGTAAAAAGTCTCAGAATATCAAGTAGTTACCAATCCTAACACAAACTGTCATTTAAGTAGCCCTAACTTGTGATCACAGTTGCTTAACTAACTGCCAGTACTGCTTGCAGAGACCAATCAGTACCTAAGCTACAATGTTGATTGTGCATCACACCTCAACTACCAAACTCCCTGCTGTTTCTACAACAAGCAAGGGTCATTTGAAATGCAGAAGTCCCTAAGACAAACACAATGTAATGATACACTTGAGCATGTCCTTGTCATGGGTGACTCAATAATTAGACATGCTGATACTCCACTCACCAGGCTGAACAAAGATCGATAACATTTGGTTGTCTGTTAGGTGTTGGGATTCATGATGGCACCAAGGCACCTAGCTTCCTTCACTGTTAATATGCATACAAGCTGGTTATTACCAGCTTAATAAGAAGAGGGATGTGCCCAAGCTCTCCTCATATATATTAGATGTTTGAAAGCAGCTAGCCTTGAGCAGTATTCTACACTCACTGTGAATGATTTCACAATATAAACATAAAATATTTGAATTCAGTAATTGACATAGTAATTGGTGTCATTGTGTCAGTATGAAGAGAAATGGTGGACAGTATAACCTCGCTAGGGATAGCATACACTTCTCCTCTCAGGACTTGTGCTTGTTGGCCACAACATTCTGTACCCCCATAATGCTTTTTTAGGCAGAGTGTGTCTCCTCTCTGTACCAGCTTAATAAAGTCTAGTCAAACCAATGTTGGCATGGCTCTGTTCAATGCCAGAAGCCTCAACAAAAAAGTTTCCTGCACTTGAAGTCCTGATAACATTTGAAAATATACAGTTTGTGTAGTTCCTGAACTGTGGTTCCAGTATTGTGACAAAATTCATTCTACCAAGGTTTAATGCCTACCACTCATTTAGACCACCACAGTGGGTAGCTGTGTTCCCAGAGGGGAGCATTCATATTTATTCTCAACCCCATCTGTCATTCTATGAATAATGAAA
This sequence comes from Protopterus annectens, assembly GCF_019279795.1. Taxonomy (NCBI): domain Eukaryota; kingdom Metazoa; phylum Chordata; order Ceratodontiformes; family Protopteridae; genus Protopterus; species Protopterus annectens. Next base: position 9,837,824 of record NC_056731.1, read on the forward strand.
GAAGATTATGATCTTAAGCTCATGCATATTCTGTTATTTATAAGCAGGACTACCTAGGTTCACCACTGCTAACTACAGCACGTCTCCTGTCTATGAGCCCCACAGACTATGATATTTACTTTACCAAACTACAGTCCATAACTACTGAAGCTAATAAATCCTTATGAGTGATTTCAATTACCTATCTATAAATTGTAAAACATTTGTAACAACAAGTGTACACCATAGTTCCTTGACTTCATCATTGTAAACTCTGTCAAACACAGTACCCTCCCCTACTAAAGGTGCAAATCTACTTTGGTTCTTACTGCTATAACTCCAGTATGTTCCACATCTGCTGTTGCTTCATCATTTGTTAAATCAGAACATCATGCCATATTATTCTCCTTAAGAAATGAACTCTAAGGTGCACTCAAATCCTACTATCTTCATGGTCATCTCCAGGATTGTTTTCCTAGAACTTGTCCTTATGAGCTTTAAGTGCTTCTCACCCAGATGAACCCCATAGCTAAAGCTGCTGCTTATAGTGCTGATTTCTACTCCACCTAAATTCTAACATATAGACATCTGTCCCCCTTTGTCACAAATAGAATTCCATGTTTAAAAACAAAGCCTTGTGCTAGACCACACTAAATCCCGCAACAAAAGAAAAACTCTTGACCCTAAAAATAAACTTAAATCCACCACACAAACTAAATGTGACCTCAGATGAATATATAAAGACACAACGTGAAACATCAAAACCCACATGGCAAAATATAAATTAAATATTGCTGCAGCATCCAAGGACAACCACAAAGTATTCTTTAACTACATCAGAAATCTTAGAAACAATGCTTATCACTGCACTGAGCTTATACCCCACAACATCATACACTGCACCCCTGAGAAAACTACAAGTAGACTAGCAGAAACATTTATCTCAAACTTCTTCATTTCCCCCACAGTTTTCCCCTTCACATTATCCATTCATACCACTCCCATAATTACCTCTGAGCAAGTCCTAAGAACCTTCTCTAAAACTTACATACATCCATACCTAATGAGTATGGCTTAGAAGCTATTAGGGAGATGCTAAATGATATAGACATAATAGTGATTAATGATGTGATATTGCTATGTACTTTGTTGGATATGGTCTTGTCTAACAATGTTTTTATGTTTGATGGCCAGCTTTATTTGCAGCAATGGGGTGTCGCCATGGGCACCCCATGCGCAAATTTTTACACTAATTTAGTTGTCTATTGTTGGGAAAAGAAGTTTTTGTTTGATAGCATCTATTACTCACATGTTTGCCTATATAGGTGCTTTGTGGATGATATTCTCCTGTTTTGGGATGGGAAATATTCTGATCTATGTGAGTTTATCCACTACTTAGAATCGACAACTGATTTTCTGAAATTTACAATGACATCTTTCATGACTAGTGTGGACTTTTTAGATGTCACTTTGCATAAGAATGATTTTGGCATGATATCTACTATCCTCTATCGCAAACCTTGTTGGAAGAAAAGTCTTCTGGAGTTTGGTAGCATGCATCCTACGTTTGTTTTTTCAAACATAGTTAAAGGGCAATATCATAGGATTAAAAAATATGTAATGACCCTAATGATTTGGAAGTTCAAGTGGATATTTTAGATCGCTTGTTTAATGACAGGGGTTATAATAAGTCTATACTAGACAGAACTAGGAATGAGGTTTTTGATAATTTGAGACTATCAGGATGTGGTATGGGTAAACGATATAAGGGAAATAGGCTTTGCTTTACAACAACCTATACCAATGACAATGCGATTGTGATGGACATCGTCAAACGTAACTGGCATGTTCTTACTGTGGACCCTATTACAGCTGGTATAGTTGGAGTGAGACCATGTTTTGTCTATAGAAATAGCTTAAATTTGAAAAGACTTTTGTGCAATGATAAAATCAAATATGGGGATGATGTTATTAGTGTGAGGGATTCAAGACTTGGTACCTTTCCTTGTGGGAACTGCAACATGTGCAGTGCGATATCCATGACACAGTTTTTCAGTTACCCTGTTCTGGATTTTAATTTTTTTCTTAGGTTTAATGCCACCTGCGACAGCAGCAATTTAGTGTACCTTGCTAGCTGTAAGTGCTGTGATTGCTTCTATGTTGGTAAGACCTCTAGGAGGTTGAAGGATAGGATATGTAATCATTGCTACGATATTAAGAACATGCACCTTCAGAATGCTTTAGCAAAGCATGTTGCTGTTTTTAATTTACATAGTTTTAGCTTTATGGTCTTACAGCTTGTACATAAGAACAAGAGAGGGGGCAACTTAAATAATCATCTGGAGTCCATAGAGCTGAAACGGGACCTGAGATTACATACCCACATTCATCCTGGGCTTAATAATTGTGTCAGCATAAAACCTGCACTGGAGGCACGGTCCTTGAAATGACTAAGTGAACAAATGAGTTTGTTATTAAGTTAAGAAGGAAACTGGTTTCTGTTTGACAGTTCCTATGCCTTGCACTTTAAAGCTTTTCAGCTTTTTAATTTGTTTTAATTGCTTTCATCTAAATTGATTAATTGCTGTGAGTTATTCTAATTAATTGAGGTGATACTTTGGTATTTAAACTGTGTTGCTTGTTCTTTTGTAAGATCTGATGAAGCATGAGTTGTTCACGTGAAAGCGCTTATCCAGTTTTATATCTGAGAATAAATTTATACTGGATTTTAGAGCCGTGGTGGTCCCATCTTGCTGTTTTTTCCTGAGTAATTTTGGTTTTCTTGGTGAGGTCCTTTGGGTAGCAGCTTGCACGTTTATTTTTATAAACCTTCTCTAAAACTAAGAATTATGGGTACAGCTAACATACCAGGTTGTTTCCTTATTAGTATGAAACACTGCCTTACTGACACCCTCGCACACCTATTTAGCTTTTGTCAGTCCAAAGATGTTTACCAGAGGCCTTGCTATCAACCCAGGGAAATACAGATCAATTATCCTTGCTAGTATCCTTTGTAAAATAACGTAATGTATAAATAGCCATGGAGTTCATAAATAAGGATGCTGGTAGTTTACACAAACCAATTTAACTTTACAGAGTATAGATCCTGTGTACTTAACCTGGTTAATTTCTTTGAAAAAGTCACTGGAGCACTAGATGAACACATGCCTGTACACACTGCCTACCTGGATCTGGCCAAGGCTTTAGATGCTATTCTTTACTCTGGTATTATAGAAGAATCATCAAAGTAAGTACAAAAGCCTACATAATTCAGTGGATAACTAATTAGCTTACAGTCGGAACCCACACAGTGTTGGTGGCACATCTCCTTTAAAAGACTCATCACTAATGACATGCTAGGCCTGGTACTTTGAAGCATATACTATGCTGGTGAAAAGCTGATATAATGGGAATATAGTTAAGTACATTTGCTAATGATGCAAACTTAGAGCTGTTATCAGCTCAATTGAAGATATAAATATCGTGCAAAAGGGTCTGTCCCTCATTAATTCATGGTGTCACTACCATGGACTAATGTTAAATGCATAGAATTGCAGTATCATTTTCTTTTAGAAATAGGAACTGCCATGTACCTACCACATAAATGACACCACCATTTATTTATTTTTATTATTTATTTATTTTACATTTGTTGACCAGGATTGTCTGACTGAGCTGAAGAGCCCTTTTTCAGTGGAGGCCCGGGGAGAAAAGCTCCAACATATTATACAATTTTCATTATAAATTAGCATTAAACAGCAATGTTACAGGATTATTACAAGGCATTAAATAGCAATACAATGCTATACAGTGTCAATAATCAGGAGTATAGCATAACTATTTCAAGATGTATAAAAAGAAATATGTCATTAAGATGAGTATAGTTTTTGGGGTAAGTGTTTACAAAAACCCATTTTTATCATGATGTAGTTGCATGAAGGCAAGACAATTACAATAGAATGTTTCTCTGAGGCAATTTTCTTAATAGATTTTAGAAGACGGTAGAAAGAGTAGTCAAGGAAGATTAGAGAGAGCTAGTGAGAAGAGTGAGTTAAGGGCAGAAAGTAGATTAAGGTATGAGAAGAAGGGGATGTTAAGGAGGGAGAGTGCAGTGGTAGGACCAGTGACTTTTAAAATGCTCTTTGGTGGCTGTCTTAAATTGTTTAGGATGTGTAAGGGTCCTGATTTCTAGTGGGAGCCTATTCCAGGCAATAGTGGGGTGATGGCTGTACATGTTGCGTCCAAATTTAGACTTGGGTTTGAAGATTTGTAGTAGATTTTGGTTAGAGCTTCGGTGAGGTCTGGAGGGAGAACAATGAAAGAGATGAGAGGGGATAATGCTGGGCAGAAGGAAGGCTGGTATAGGATAGAATGGATGATCTGGATCTGAGAAAGAAGAAGCACCATCAAATTACTGTCATTAAAGACATGGGCACATTTGTGACAATGAACTCCACTTTGACTGCTATATACTGACTATTCCTGAGAAATCATTTTACCTAACCTAGCTAATTAAAGCATATCCTCCAGGTCAAATGAAGTCATTGTCCCTCTGTACTCTTCTTTCATCAGGCCCATACTTGAATATAATGCCCTATTTGGCATGTTCCTATCCATATATTTCACACAAGTAAAAATGTATCTGTTTTCACACAAAGAAAATCTCAGGAATGGGCTCTTGAAGTTACACAGCTAGGCAAAATATCCTGTCTCGCCACTGTGTCTCTTGCAGACTTCTGTGTGGCAGCCTCTTCCTGGCCTACAAGATATTAAATGAACATGTTCTGCTTGATCTCTTATAAATTCATTAAACTGGTAGCACCATAAATACTTACTCTAGGCACCTATCATATCATATATCATAACATATACAGAACCTGTTGGCATGATCAGTAGCACTCCCACAGAATCCCCTACTTATAGAATAAGTTTCTTCTCCATATCAAACAAAGCAGCTTCCTAATTCTTTTCAAACATAACCTTATTGATTGAACTGGGATCTGTAAATTCACCCTAGGTCTCACCTCTGGATGAACAAGTACTGGTAATTGTATTGGCTAAGTTGCATATGGTTTTCTAGTCTAATTGCCTGGTATTTGCCTATGATCCTATAAACCTATGTGTCCCAGTATTGTAGTACAAATTATTAATACAAGCCAATGCTTGATATCAGCCCTCCTCCCACCCACTACTTGTACCTAGAAGTATTCATTCTTTACCTTTCTGTATTAGAGCAAACAGTGTAGTGTAACAGAATATTGTAGAAATGTTTCATCTGTTTCCTAAGCAACTCCTGAATAACTTTTGTAACATGATAATGTTCCCATTCTCCTGTATTCTAATCATTTCACAAAGTATAAGAAACAAAATTGACCAGATTAATATCTTCATTTCCTTACATAATCATGATTTAGTTGCTGTCACAGAATCATTTGTTAAGGCTAACAATTCTTCTTTACACCATTTTTACCCTGGTTACAACTACTTTTTTGACCCCAGACCAGGCATAAGACAGGGAGGTGGAACACTCCTTCTGTTCAAGTCACACATAAATGATGAATTACTAGCTCAAGGAAATACAAGTAGCCAGTTAGAATAATTATTTGTGCTAGTATCCATTCCCTCTCACAAGAATACCATACAACATCTCACTGCAACATATCTCCCTCCTCCCTCCTCACTTCCCACAAATTTAATAACCTACTAAAAGAAATAACATTCTCCACAAAAAAATAAAAAAATCATAGTACTTATAGATTTTAATCCCAACCTGTTCGCTCCCATTTCCAGTGACCTGAATACTCTTCTAATATTGTTCAACCTCACCTAGCTCATATCTCAGCCTACTAGATCCAATCTCAGTAAGTCTCACAACTCCCTCCTTGAACTCATTTTAACTAACGAACCTTCTCTTATCTCAGACATCACTATCTATCCACCATCTTTCAGTGACCGATGCCCTATTAAGTTTTATATCCATCATCCATATGTAAGCATACCCTCAAAGCTCTCATATATTGTCATAATAAATCACAGAATCACATTAACAAACTTAAATCTCCTTAATTGACTGGTCACTAGTTTTGAGCACATCTGACCCTAACACTGTTGCAGAAGTAGTCATCTCTTTACTGACTGACCTGCAAAACTCCTGCTTCCCAGCAATCCAAAGACTATACAAATCTGAAACTAACAACGGGTTAACCTGTGAGCTTAAAGCTCTTTTACAACTCAGAAACAAGTCACAGAATTCTTGGAAATTACTTCTTACTACTATCAACAGACAGCGTTACACTCAGCTACGCAACCTTGCCAAGCAGGCTGTACATTGTCATAAAAGTCTCTTGATGAAATCATACCAAACCTCACTAACAAAATCACCCAGAAACTTCTGGACAGCAGTCAATCACCGTACAGAACAGAAGAGCCTTTCCTCCATGAATTCCACATCCTCTTGGCATTCTGTTTCTGATTTCCTTTCTCATTTCAGCAGCCTTCCCAGCCCTTTCTCTAGCCAATCCCAAACTCCATATGGTACTCCTACCTTCTCTCCATACATCTCTTCATTCTACTTCAGATCTATCACATCCAAGGTCATGTACCCTCTGCTTGAGCAGATTAAACCTGATTGCCCCTCTGGTACTGACCACCTTCAGCCATGGTTTATTTATCACTGTAGAGACATCATAACCTCACTGAAACACATCTATAACCTGTGTATTACTCTTTTTTTTTTCCAAACACCTTTATTGAATTATCACTTGTGACATTGGCAAATTTACATTCATATAAAAGTAATCAAATATATTAACATAGCAAACCTGTGTATTTCTCTTAATATTATGCTTAATATCTGCAAGAATGCCATTGTAAACCTCTCCCTTAGAAACCCAGTCCCTCCAATCCATTAGAATTTCAGCCCATTTTTATTCTCTGTACCTTAGGAAAGATTCTGGAGAAATTATTTTATTTGCAAATCACTCAATACATCAATACCACTTTCTCTGTTAAAAGCAGCATGGCTTTTGGTCCAGTCACAGTACATCCATAGCTATTTGGGCACTCAGCGACAACATTCTTCTTGGAATGGACAAAGGTCTGATTACTGCGGAAATATTTATTGACCTCGCTTGAGCCTTTGATCTTGTTGATCACTTATTTCTCCTAGACCATCTCACTGAAATAGTCATGACACACTGCCCTAGTTCAAAAACTACCTCTCTAACCGCTATTTGTCAGTTAATTTAAATTCATCTACCTCTACATCAGTCCCTCTACAAAAAGGTGTTCTTTCTGGATCTGTTCTGGCACCGCTCCTCTTTTCTATCTATAGTAACAAACTTTCTTTTGACTCACTTCATCTTCCTCTCTTACTTTATGCAAATGACACGATTTTATTCCACTCCAGCCATTCTGCCTCTTCTCTTGAACTCTAACTTCAGGCTGATTTTCATGCCCTTATTCATGGTTTCAGTACTAAACTCCTTGAAAACAAAAACAGTGCCTTTTGGCACTAGGCAAAAGCTCACTTATATTTCCAGGCCTCTAAAAATCTTTGATCATCTTAATAACACTATTGAAAATGTTACTTTATTCAAATACTTAGGGGGTTGTTTGTACCCCTTCCTAAATTTCCAACTCCATCTGGACTACACCCACAAAAAATAATTTCTCCTCTGTTCTGGGCTAATATGATTTCCCCTTTTCTATCCAGATCCTGTAGAAATGCCATGGGTAAAGGTGTCTTACTGGGTCAGCTAGAATATTGTGCCCCATTAATTGCTACAGCTTCTAAAAGAAATATAACCACCATTCAGTCCATTTCAAATGTCATTTGCATATTCATCACTCTCTCCTGAAGAAATGAGCACCAGTGCAAAACCATCAAAAAAGCTAATTGGCTACCTGTGGAACAATGTGCTGACTTTCTACTTGCCTTTCAACTATTTAAACTTATCAATAATGACACCTACCCTCCACTAGCTTCCAGACTATTCAGAGACGCACCAACATACAATCTCAGACATCTTAACCACTCATGTCATCTCCTCCAAACACCCAAGACTAGACTTTGCTGCACAGACCATGCTTTCTCATTTCTTGATCCCAGACTGTGGGAATCTCTCCCTTCTTTTCTTAAAAATCATTCCTCTTACTCTACATGACTTTCCATCTACAAATAAAAGCACATTTTAAGACTCGAGGAAAATGTAACTGCTATGTCTCTGTTCCTATAACTTCATTCCCTTCTTCTGTCTACATAACTTGCTGTGACTCTGTTTTTGATCGTGATTCTTTCAGCATAGCAACTCTGATGCCACTCTATATTTAACACATATGTATATTTATGTGTAGATATACACTCATTGTGTTTTTTCAGTCACTCTGCATATAATGTCATTTCTCTGTTGCCTCTGTATCCTCAAGCCAACTATGATATTCACTTTGTATATAATATATGTATATATTGCATGCTGCCATTCTGTATATACTTTCATGTATCTATTATGTTTTCCCTGGGCTGAGACTGAAAAAGGTTTAATGGGATCAGTGCTCTATTCCGGTTATCAAATTCAAAATGAAATAAAAATCTCTGTTGTGCTGGGATCCTGAATATCTGCAATTCTAAGCCAGCATTTTCTGCATTTGCTTAATTGTCACTACTTATTTTCCAGATTTATGGTTGTCTTATTTCTAAATTCCAAAGACTGGATGTAATCTTTTGCCCAGTCATCCATTGGTAGTTCCTCTGTATACCACAGCAGCAGCACAATTAGTGCTTCTTACTGCTGCGGCAGAGCAGAAGTGTAGTGGCATTTACTGTACACATTTGCATGTAGTTAATTACTGAAGCATTCAAACTATATGACATTTTTTGTAATTATCCCTGGTTATAAATACTGGAGTAAGTAGGGGACACTGTTAATTTTACTTATCCAGTTGAATGTGTATTTAAAATAAGGATTACTGAGCTGTTATTTGATTTATTATAATAATGTAATTGAAAATTACCTCCCTTTTAAGTGGGCATAAAATTACAGATAGTGTTTTATGTCTTCTAAGTGTGGGAAGGTAGCACTTTAGCTATTTTCACATTTAACAGATGGTAGTGTAGTCTGATACTGTAATGTGAAAATATAACACTTTTTGTCTTGCATACCTTTGTAGTTTGTGATATGCTAGTTTGCCCCCAGTATCTTCTTTCTTACACCTAAAATAATACCCTGAACACAGTAATTTTACTCTGCTCTCCCTCACACAGCCCTAAAAATTATACCCTGCAGCTATACAATTAACCTGCAAGTGTATAAAATAAAGCTTAAACATAGTCTATAAATTGGTGCAAAAAACAGCCAAACATACAACCATACATAACAAAAGCCTAAGGAAATACTTGGAGTCAGTGTTAGCCCTGCTCCACTTGCCCTCGCTGGGCTTGAGCTTGCTCCACTCCCCTCCCTGCCCCAAGTCCCACTGCCCCCATTAGTGCTACATTTAAACTAAATTTAGCCACTCCCCTCATGCTAAGTACCAGTCAGCTCCTCATGCATCACTGAACAGCCCTCCCCCCTTAACCCATTTCCTTCTCTTCCATTCTTCCACACCCTGTTAACACACTCAACCATCAAAATTGGCCTGCTCCCCCTAACAAAATGCAAACAAGTAAAAAAATACTAATTACCCTACTGCCTATACTATTCCTATTTTACCATCTTACTACCTACGAACAAAAACGTGACCATTGTATTCACTACCCAAATGGTGAAACAGCCACCCATGACTTCACACATAACACCAAACACTTTACCATCCCCAGCACACTGAATGTACCACCCTCAACAAAATATACCCCTGTAAAGACACAAAACATAATCCTAAAGACAAAGACTATATAAAACTTATAAGCAAACTCCTAAAGCTTAGAGTATCCTGTCACTATAACCTTATAACACATGGGGACATCCATCCCAACCCTGGCCCACTTACACCCAATAACCTTCACTCCCCTACCACAACCCCCACAGTCAATCTACCTCTTTCTATTCCCACTAGTTCCCTCCTAGCATTTCACCTAAATATTAGAAGTGTTAACAATAAAATTCCAATCCTGTATGCCCTCCTAGCAACCCACTCCCCAGACATTATGTGTCTTACGGAAACCTGGCTAAAACCTAGTACTACTGATAATGAGATACTACCTCCAGGATATAATATTCACCGGCTGACCATACTAACCTAGTACTACTGATAATGAGATACTACCTCCAGGATATAATATTCACCGGTTAGACCGTATAACCTAGTACTACTGATAATGAGATACTACCTCCAGGATATAATATTCACCGGTTAACCTAGTACTACTGATAATGAGATACTACCTCCAGGATATAATATTCAGCGGTTAGACTGTACTAACCTAGTACTACTGATAATGAGATACTACCTCCAGGACATAATATTCACTCAGGATATAATATTCACTTAGACCGCATCAACCTAGTACTACTGACAATGAGATACTACCTCCAGGATATAATATTCACCAGTTAGACCATACTAACCTAGTACTACTGATAATGAGATACTACCTCCAGGATATAATATTCACCGGTTAGACCATACTAACCTAGTACTACTGATAATGAGATACTACCTCCAGGATATAATATTCAGCGGTTAGACCATACTAACCTAGTACTACTGATAATGAGATACTACCTCCAGGATATAATATTCACCGGTTAGACCGTACTAACCTAGTATTACTGATAATGAGATACTACCTCCAGGATATAATATTCACCGGTTAGACCGTACTAACCTAGTACTACTGATAAGGAGATACTACCTCCAGGATATAATATTCACTGGTTAGACCATACTAACCTACTACTACTGATAATGAGATACTACCTCCAGGATATAATATTCACCGGATATAATATTCACCAGTTAGACCATAAACCTAGTACTACTGATAATGAGATTCTACCTCCAGGATATATTCAATGGTTAGACTGTACTAACCTAGTACTACTGATAATGAGATACTACCTCCAGGATATAATATTCACCGGTTAGACCATACTAACCTAGTACTACTGATAATGAGATACTACATCCAGGATATAATATTCACCGGTTAGACCATACTAACCTAGTACTACTGATAATGAGATACTACCTCCAGGATATAATATTCACCAGTTAGACCATACTAACCTAGTACTACTGATAATGAGATACTACCCTCAGGATATAATATTCACCGGTTAGACTGTACTAACCTAGTACTACTGATAATGAGATACTACCTCCAGGATATAATATTCACTTGTTAGACCATACTAACCTAGTACTACTGATAATGAGATACTACCTCCAGGCTATAATATTCACCGGTTAGACCATACTAACCTAGTACTACTGATAATGAGATACTACCTCCAGGATATAATATTCACCGGTTAGACCATACTAACCTAGTACTACTGATAATGAGATACTACCTCCAAGATATAATATTCACTGGTTAGACTGTACTAACCTAGTACTACTGATAATGAGATACTACCTCCAGGATATAATATTCACCGGTTAGAACATACTAACCTAGTACTACTGATAATGAGATACTACCTCCAGGACATAATATTCTAGTACTACTGATAATGAGATACTACCTCCAGGATAAGTACTACTGATAATGAGATACTACCTCCAGGATATAATATTCAACCTAGTACTACTAATAATGTGATACTACCTCCAGGATATAATATTCACTGGTTAGACCGTACTAACCTAGTACTACTGATAATGAGATACTACCTCCAGGATGTAATATTCACCGGTTAGAACATACTAACCTAGTACTACTGATAATGAGATACTACCTCCAGGATATAATATTCAGCGGTTAGACTGTACTAACCTAGTACTACTGATAATGAGATACTACCTCCAGGATACAATATTCACCGGTTAGACCGTACTAGCCTAGTACTACTGATAATGAGATACTACCTCCAGGATATAATATTCACCGGTTAGACCATACTAACCTAGTACTACAGATAATGAGATACTACCTCCAGGATATAATATTCACCAGTTAGACCGTACTAACCTAGTACTACTGATAATGAGATACTACCTCCAGGATATAATATTCACTGGTTAGACCATACTAACCTAGTACTACTGATAATGAGATACTACCTCCAGGCTATAATATTCACTGGTTAGACCATACTAACCTAGTACTACTGATAATGAGATACTACCTCCAGGATATAATATTCACTGGTTAGAACATACTAACCTAGTACTACTGATAATGAGATACTACCTCCAGGATATAATATTCACCGGTTAGACCGTACTAACCTAGTACTACTGATAATGAGATACTACCCCCAGGATATGGATATAATATCACCGGTTAGAACATACTAACCTAGTACTACTGATAATGAGATACCTGGTTAGAACATACCAAACCTAGTACTACTGATAAACTAGATACTACCCAGTAGTACTACTGATAATGAGATACTACCTCCAGGATACAATATTCAGTACTACTGATAATGTGATACCTCCAGGATATAATATTCACCTGTTAGACCATACCAACCTAGTACTACTGATAATGAGATACTACCTCCAGGATATAATATTCAGCGGTTAGACTGTACTAACCTAGTACTACTGATAATGAGATACTACCTCCAGGATATAATATTCACCGGTTAGACCATACTAACCTAGTACTACTGATAATGAGATACTACCTCCAGGATATAATATTCACCGGTTAGACCATACTAACCTAGTACTACTGATAATGAGATACTACCTCCAGATATAATATTCACCGGTTAGACCGTACTAACCTAGTACTACTGATAATGAGATACTACCTCCAGGATATAATATTCACCGGTTAGACCGCACTAACCTAGTACTACTGATAATGAGATACTACCTCCAGGATATAATATTCACTGGTTAGACCATACTAACCTTGTACTACTGATAATGAGATACTACCTCCAGGATATAATATTCACCGGTTAGACCGTACTAACCTAGTACTACTGATAATGAGATACTACCTCCAGGATATAATATTCACCGGTTAGACCGTACTAACCTAGTACTACTGATAATGTGATACTACCTCCAGGATATAATATTCACCGGTTAGACCATACTAACCTAATACTACTGATAATGAGATACTACCTCCAGGCTATAATATTCACCGGCTAGACCACACTAACCTAGTACTACTGATAATGAGATACTACCTCCAGGATATAATATTCAGTGGTTAGACCGTACTAACCTAGTACTACTGATAATGAGATACTACCTCCAGGATATAATATTCACTGGTTAGAACATACTAACCTAATACTACTGATAATGAGATACTACCTCCAGGATATAGTATTCACCAGTTAGACCATACTAACCTAGTACTACTGATAATGAGATACTACCTCCAGGTTATAATATTCAGCGGTTAGACTGTACTAACCTAGTACTACTGATAATGAGATACTACCTCCAGGATATAATATTCACTGGTTAGACCATACTAACCTAGTACTACTGATAATGAGATACTACCTCCAGGCTATAATATTCACCGGTTAGACCATACTAACCTAGTACTACTGATAATGAGATACTACCTCCAGGATATAATATTCACCGGTTAGACCGTACTAACCTAGTACTACTGATAATGAGATACTACCTCCTGGATATAATATTCACCGGTTAGACTGTACTAACCTAGTACTACTGATAATGAGATACTACCTCCAGGATATAATATTCACCGGTTAGACCATAGTAACCTAGTACTACTGATAATCCAGGATATCATATTCACCGGTTAGACCGTACTAACCTAGTACTACTGATAATGAGATACTACCTCCAGGATATAATATTCACTGGTTAGACCATACTAACCTAGTACTACTGATAATGAGATACTACCTCCAGGATATAATATTCACCGGTTAGACCGTACTAACCTAGTACTACTGATAATGAGATACTACCTCCAGGATATAATATTCACCGGTTAGACCGTACTAACCTAGTACTACTGATAATGAGATATGACCTCCAGGATATAATATTCACCGGTTAGAACATACTAACCTAGTACTACTGATAATGAGATACTACCTCCAGGATATAATATTCACCGGTTAGACCGTACTAACCTAGTACTACTGATAATGAGATACTACCTCCAGGATATAATATTCACTGGTTAGACCGCACTAACCTAGTACTACTGATAATGAGATACTACCTCCAGGATATAATATTCACCGGTTAGACCATACTAACCTAGTACTACTGATAATGAGATACTACCTCCAGGATATAATATTCACCGGTTAGACTGTACTAACCTAGTACTACTGATAATGAGATACTACCTCCAGGATATAATATTCACTGCTCAGACTGCACTACAAGGAAAGGAGGTGGGATAGCAGTCCTAAACAAAAATACTCTAACTGTTAATAGAGAAACAATTCAACCACCCCAATTCAATAATGCAGAACTCCTCATAACCAAACTACAGATTAACCAGAACAAATGCTTGAACATCGTCTGTGCTTACATTCCACCAGGCAACAACTTAAATACCCTAGAGGATATCCTATACTGGTTATTCACTACCTATCCCCAAGAAGCTATAGTTCTTGGTGGCTTCAATACCAGCTGGTAGCCCTGCTCCTCCAATCCCCCCCCCACCCGTATAAACTTATCTTGGTTTAAAGAGACCATAACCTCTCCCACTAGGATAAACAAACTGACCAACAGGGAAAGTATCCTAGACTGGATCCTAGTTAATAACCAACCACAAGTGTACACAACTGGCACTCTCCCTGATGACCTTAGCGACCACTTACTAACCTATATCATAAAACATAAGGCAGGAAACCCTCACCAGACCAAATATAAAACACTTAGAAACAGGAAAAACTTTGACACTGCTATATTCCTAAATGAACTAAAAACAGTTGACTAGTCAAAACTAAAAAATCTACCATTAAAAGAGGCTATAGCTATAGCTCACTTTAACACTAAATTCCTTAGTATCCTTGATTCCCATGCTGCAGCACATACAATAAAATCTAGATCAAACACAGCACCATGGCTCACAAAAGATACCAAATCTAAAATCAAAACTAGAAACAGAGCCTGAGACAGCTGGAGAACAACTAAAGTCCCATTTGACCATCTAAAATATCGTCAACTCAGGAATGATACAAAAAATCTATTTTACTACATAAAAAAGGCTTCTACCAAAATATCCTACAAAAACCCAAAACAACCCTCAAAAGTTTTGGGCAGGCTTAAATCAACTACTTCATCCAGGTCATTCTACCACCCCAACCCCGGCTAACCACAACCATAGTTCCTCAGAGACCATAGCTGGCAGTTATAACTTTTTCACTGAAACAATCCAATCCCTAGCAAATCAACTAACCACCCACAAACTTAAACCACACCCCTAATCTACCCACTAATCACCCCCAATTTAGCTTTCAACCGATATCCACTAGTTTTATCAAAACAGTTATAAAAAACCTAAAACCTACCACCCTCGCTGCTGACCTCCTCCCTGTAGAGTACCTACAAATAGCTGAAGATGCCATTCCATATCCCATATCTATCCTTCGCAACAGAACCTTATCCGAAAGCACTGTCCCCTCCCTCTGGAAAATATCTCACTCCATAAAGGTGGTAGTTCTACAGACATATCCAACTACAGACCCATTGCCATTCATTCCCCACTAGCCAAAATAATGGAGAAATGTGTACCCAAGCAACTAATGCAATACCTTACACAGAATAACTTACTATCCAACTCCCAGCATGGTTTCAAGCCATACCACAGCACCACCTCAGCCCTCCTTTCCTTTACTAATGCCATAAACCAAAACAGGAATGACAGTAGGCTATCCTCCACCATCTTTCTTGACCTATCAAAAGTCTTTGACATGGTCAACCATGAACTTTCATTCTTTCTCTAAAATCTATTCCCTCAATAAGCACGCAATCCAGTGGTTCCAGTCCTACCTAACTGGTAGACAACAGGCAGTACTATGGTAGGGCAAACTCTCCAGCCAGCTACTTCTCACACTTGGTGTCCCTCAAGGCTCCATACTAGGTTCACTGCTCTTCTCTATTTTTATCAACAACCTTCACACTGCTATCCCTAAAGCTACCTGTATTCAATATGCAGATGATTCCACTCTGATCTGCTTAGCCACCTCCCCATCCGAACTGCAAATCCTAACCCAAAATACATTTAACACTGTTGAGAAATGACTTGCCAACCAATGCCTACTGCTGAACCCCAACAAAACTAAACTTCTACTCTTCACCCCCCACTAGTAGATCTGGCACACTTAAACTCTCTGTCATGTCTAACAATGGTACCACTATCTCCCCAGATCAACACACCAAACTTCTAGGGGTTATCACAGACAATAATCTCAAATTTGACCTACAGGTCAACAAACCCATACAGGCCATCAATAAGAAGCTTGGATCACTGTATAGAAACAAGACATTTTTAACCCCACTGGCTAGGACTGCAATTGCCCGGTTACACCTACTCTTTACTCTTTTATATGCCTCACCTGTACTCTCAAACCTCAACAAATCCGAACTAGGTAAGCTGTCCCATAACTACAACCATATTGCCAGATTCGCTACTGGCTCCATCTATAGAACCAACCACTTCCAGAACCTGAAACAACTAGAGTGGCTAGAGCTTCCCAGCTTAGTTCAATTCAATCAACTCTTAATAGAGCACAAAATTCTTTACCACCCTGAGGATACCCCCTCAATTATAAATTTTATTAAGCCATATAGCAACCTGAGATCCCTATGGTCAGCCAACAAACTACTGGTCCAAACCCACAAAGCTAATACTCTGCTGGTGAATCCCTGTTTGCCAAGTTTGTTGGCAAAACCTGGAATTCGTTGCCAAACTATATAACCCTACAATCCTCCAAAAGTCTCTTCAAAAAAAAAACCTCAAACAGTATCTCAAAGTGAGCTGGCTTTGCCCATGTACCAACCCTGATTAAGTTATAAACTGAAAGCATAATCTGTAAATATCATAACATGCAACAATGTCACCGAGCTGTATATCCAATCTGACGTCTCTTGTTTTAATTGTGACTGTCCATGAGAATTGTGAGTCCCTACTAGGGAACACTACTAAGCCAGTGTACATAATCACTTTGTTTTATATTTTCTAATGTTATCCAACTTCTTGGGTAATCTATGTAAGTTTGTCTATTTGGAGCTTTTTTCCCTGGGCCTCCGTTGAAAATGGACACGTATCCAGTCAGACTATCCTGGTAAACAAATGTAAAATAAATAAATGAAAATGATATCCTGAATGTTTTGTTTACTGTTCCTCTGAATTAAGCATATAAAGACAACATATATGTGTGAAGATTGCTTTTCATTTTTATAAAATGCGTAAATGAGACAAAAATATAGCAAATGGTAATAGATTTGTGGGTTTCCTAATGTTCTCACAACTACTGTATCTTACTGTATTGTATAAGTTATTTGCTGTTCCCAGAATGCTTAATGAATAGGTGAGTAAAAGTATATAAATGTTTAGTATATACATCAGGAAATCTAGATAGAGCTGACCTAAAAGAAAGCTATAGCCAACATGAATGGGGGGAAAACGTTAATAGATGTGAGCTGTTTAATACTGAGAACAATATGCTCTTGATGAATCATTGGAAAGCTAGAGGGCATATATTCAGTGCCTAAGACTGTGTATTGTAATAAAGTATATATCAAAAAAGTACTTCTCATGTTGTGTTTAATTGAAGAAGAAAGTATTTCTCACTTTGTGATTTAACAGCACTAGAAAAACTAACTACAAAGGTTTTGTATCAGTAGTCAACATTTTACCTAACGTCTTCTCTCTCTCTCTCTCTCTCTCACACACACACACACACACACACACACACACACATACACACACACATGAAATGAGAAACATCAGCACTGTACTCCTGGAAAAAAAAATGTATATGATGCTGTAAAAAATGAGTATGAGGACTGTGAAATGAGGCAGCAGTAGCAGATGGAACAGTGACAAGAGATGTGAAATAAATACAAGGCTGGATATGAGTTTGCAGAAACTGGTATGCAAACAAGTTGGGCTGACTTCTGTGTCTCAGAAATATTGTAACTATAATAGCCAAGTTTATATCAGTGAAGAGTGTGATTTATTGAATAAAATGTGTTACAACCAGTAATAAAGAATTACATTATAAAATAGGTTTTGTTAAAGGCTGTAACAGAGAGACAGCAATAAAAGTGGTAAACAAAGAAGGATCTGCACAATTAGAGGAAAATGGCAATGATTTAGAGAATACCATGGTTACTGTAATAATATAAGCTGGTCTGTGGAATAATATGGGTCTCCTGGTAGAAATTACCCCTTTGCAAGGTAAGCTGTGTCATACAAGAGCAGTCTCTGGTTATATCTATAATTAGCCTAATAAAAGGGCAGGTGCTTCTAAAAACGTTCAGTTTGGGATTGACTGTAGAGCACCGTATCTTTGTGTAGTGCAGTGAAAAGGTACTATTTAGTGAGAAAAAATAAAATGACACTGATATGGTCTAAAATCTGTGCATGCCAGTATTAAGTGGGGGGGGGGGGGGGGAAGAGCTGCAGTAGGTTTGTGGTGATAAGAAAATATATTAAAAAAACAGAAACAATTTAAATCCCTTGAGGTAAGGTTTATGCCCACTGCAAATGTAACTTTATTTAGTTCTTTTTACTGTAATTCTGCTAAAGTGGAAAAGGAAATGTAGAATCTCATTATACTGGTGACAGACAGAGAAACTGTTCGGAAAGTATGTGCAGAGAAGATGGCCATAGAAGATGGCTTATAATTCATGGACAGAGACAGCACTCATTACACATAGCTACATCATTATTAAAAATGGTTTATAGGTGTTTTTCTGCCTTTCCTAGATCAGGGCTGCAGAAGAGGTGTGTTACTGTTTAAAAAGCAGGAAGGTAGCATGTACTGCATATGTAAATGAGCAACTCAGTCTGAGTAAAAAGGCTAAAACTATTCAGAGACAGTGATACTGTGTGTGAGAATAGGAGCTACTGTCAGCCATACCAGGAGAAATAGGACAGTGAATTTGCAACATATGCCAGTACACCCAGGTGGAATTTTGTAAATAATTACATGTTATTTATATCAAAGTGATTTGATCAGATGCTTGTGCTGAAAATGTATTTGTGAGGCTTGCTTGTGTCAGAATGTATCAACATGCATTATTGTAACTGTATAAATGTGTACACTGTAACAGCATATACTGGCAGTGAAGAGATTAATCTTAATCCACCTGATATGGCAAAATATCCTTGAAATTAAATTACTTTATGGGTTATAATAACAAGCAGGCACCGCTTTGGATACGTTCACTCACGATCAATTTATTCAACAAATACAAAAAGTTAGATTGAGCGCTTTCTTCCCTTCCATAGGGATTTCATCAGAATTAAATTACTATCCAGTTTCTCTCCCCCTGTGATAATGATATCATCATCAATTAAAACAATTTAAAAAAAAAAAAAATTTTAAAAATACAACATTTAAAGGGACATCCCTTTTAAACAACCCTATTTACAAAACAAGTTAAAAATTCAAACATTTAAAGTTCATTCCATTCCTAAAAAATACTAATATGTTTATAGTATTGCTTGAAACTAATAGCATATTATATATTTAATTAAGCGTGCTCTTGAATTTATCTTAGAAATACACAAAATATGTGAATATAAACATATATATTTATGCCATATAAATATATATAATTATACAATTGTATAAAAAATGTATTAAAAACATATGTAAAAAAACATGAATAATTTATGTTCTTATTTTCTGCATTCCATTCTCTTAATTAATATAGGTTTTATTGAAATTATTTCATTTAACCCGGGGGGCTGACTTGCTTGTAATTTTATTTGCCATCTTAATTCCCTTTCCTCAATATGGCTTTTATAGTCGCCCCCCCCCCCAGGGTTTTGTGACACTTTTTCTAAAATTGCAAATCTAAACTCTTTATATGCCACACAGCTAATAGAATGCCTATATAGGGCATTATTTACATTTTTAGTAGCTATTTGGTATGTATGTTCGTAAATCGTGTCCCTCAATCTTCTCTCTGTCTTACCTACATAGAATGAGGGACAGGACTTACACATAGCCAAATATATAACTCCTATAGTCTGACAATGACCTTTTTCAAATCTAACCATGGTTTGTAAAGAATTATTGATGGTTATTTTGTCATCTAGGCAAATATATTTACATTGCGTACAGTGTCCACATTTGTTAGTGCCTTCTCTATTTTTGTTTTTCATGCCCTTCTCAAAAGTTTTTTTTAAATTAGGGCCTACTTTATAAACAAAATTTGGTTTAGTACCACCAATGTTTCACAATCTCTGATTATTCCTTAAAATAGCCTAATTCCTTTCCACTATTCTCTCTACTTCATATGTATTTTTTCCATCTATTGAACTTCTACCCACTTTAGTACTCTCTAAATTCCCTAAAAATGGCTTAGATTTTTCCCCATTCACTTCTTACATAATTAAGATATTCATCCAATATTTTTCTGGGGTAACCTCTCTCTTGAAATAAGGTGACAACCCCCTTCAATTCTTTATCAATATCTTCAATATTTGAGGTCATTCTAGCTATTCTTATTAATTGCCCCTTTACTATACTGTTCTTTTGTTTAAAAGGGTGATCACTTGTATATTGTAAATAAGAATTACTAAAGGATGGTTTCCTATATACCTTACTTTTAAAACCCTTTTCGTATTTCTCTATGTATGCGTCTAAGTAATTTATTCCATTCTTATCATAGGTGTATGTAAATTTTACAAATCTTGTATTCTCGTTTAGATGTTGAATCAATTCCTTTATTAAATTCTCCGGTCCTTTCCATAAGATAAAGATGACGTCCAAGAGTCTCACATATAAGTTCATATACTGAAAAAATCTACTTTGAAAAGACATGGCTTTGTTCCCATTCCAGCAATACAAGGTTTGGAAATATAGGGGCACAGGACGCCCCCATAGCAACCCCTTTGTATTGCCTATAATATTTTCCTTTAAATATTATATAGTTATGCTCTAAAACTATTTCCATAAATTCCATGGTTAGCTCCTTTTTAACATTATCTATTACAGTATTATTATGTAGACTGTCTGAGAATATTTCCAGTCCTTCCTGTTTTGGAATGGATGTAAAAAGATCTATCACGTCTATGGTTATAAAAATTAATTCCTGATCCCACAAATCATTATGTATTCTACCCAGAAAGTCCCAAGAATCTTTAAGTATGTGCTCACCATTCACTATCTGTTGCTTTAGCCATCTATCTATAACCACACCAAAGGGGTAGGTTTTTGATCCACGACCATCCACTATCGGTCTGAATAATAAATTGTCCAGGCCTTTATGGGTTTTAGGTATGCCAAATATAGTTGCTACTATTGGCTTTACTACTTTTAAATAATTATACAGATCTCCAGAAATTCTTTGTTCCAAAAAATAATCTTCTAAATAAAAGTCAATTCCTCTATGACTAATATTAATTTCATTCAATGAAGATGGTTGGTATGTATCTAAATCATTTAGAATTTCAAATATTTTTTTGGAGTATTTCCCCCTTATCTGGTCGCATCACTCTGATTGTGTCATTTCCCCTAAGCATTTTTAAAACTTCATCTTCTTCTTTACTTGGGTTATAATTCATTGACACGTACTGTTCTTTACTTTTCAGCTTATAAATATCATCTATAATGGCTTTTTCCAAAATATTAAGTGTTGGTTCTAATGGTGGGTTAAAAATACTTTTATTCCTGGGTTCTGTATTCCTTTCTCTCCTTTCATTTCGTATCTGTTCCTGAAACAAATATGCAAGATTCAATTTCCTCATATACATTTTAAGCTCTATTATTGTTTCCGTATAATCAAACTTTTTAGTGGGCACGAATTTCAAACCTTTCATACATAAATTAAAATGTTCTTTTGTCAACTCTAAACCTGCGTAGTTGTATATATGGTATCTATTCATAGTGAATTTTATTCCATCCTGTACTATAATGTCTACCACCTCTACTTTTTGTAAATAATTATATGTTATTTGTATATCAAAGTGATTTGATCAGATGCTTGTGCTGAAAATGTATTTGGGAGGCTTGCTTGTGACAGAATGTATCAACATGCATTATTGTAACTGTATAAATGTATACACTGTAACAGCATATACTGGAAGTGAAGAGATTAATCTTAATCCACCTGATCTGGCAAAATATCCTTGAAATTAAATTACTTTATGGGTTATACCATAAATATGTTATCTCACAGTTTTGAACGGAGACAGAGACTCAATGTTTGTGCTAGAGAATAGCTTGTAACTCCTGTAGGAAGAAGGGAAGTGTTTTAGGATTTTATGACTTCCAGAAGATCTGAGCAAAGCTCTATCTGTATGTATAGTAACACATAGGAGCTAAACCCTAGCAGCTTCTAGTGTTGGTGAGTGTGGGAAAAAGAGTAAGATGACAAAATGTGATGATATTGTGTAATCAACTCTGAAATAATGTTTAGATATTGGTAGGAAACTGCTCTCAGCCTTCTGCATTCTGTCTTGGATCTGACAACAAGGACCACACACCCACATTATCTTGCCTTGTGGTATTAAGCAACTTAATTAGGGAACAGTAATTCTTTTAGATTAGTCAGGGAAATATAATGAGATTAGAAATACTGTTTTTCTAGAACTGTGTGAAACTTTCCATCAGTGTTATTTTTAATATCTCCTGTGACTGAAACTCTGGTGTTTACTGCAAATAGATATTTAGTATTTTCTTTTATTATTTATTATTAAATATATTTAAACTTTTCACTGTGGCTGGTCCTTTTAAAGAATATTTAAGTTTTGTGAGTATTTGCATATATTTATTTGGTGTTAACTCTGGCCACTCATGAAATCCTGGCTGTTTGGTCAAAATTACCATTTGTATTAATATTAATTTCACTCAGCATAATTGGGTACCCTTGCAAGAGCCTTCAGTATCTGGCTTTGTAGTGCCTGGTGGCGGTGATAACTACCTTATAGTCTGGGCAGAAGGGGGTATAGCTAGTAAACCTATGCTAGCCTTTCTAAGGTGTGTGTGTGTGTGTGTGTGTGTGTGTGTGTGTGTGTGTGTGTGTGTGTGTGTGTGTGTGTGTGTGTGTGTTTGTGTGTATAAATCAAATCTCAAAGAGTGTGTGTGTGTCAGCTACTTGGGGCAGGGACATAAAGCACTGGTTTCACAGTACCAGTGGGGAGCCTTATTAGGGACCTGGGGAGAGACAGAGACACCCAGACCATGGGCTGAGTGTGTGTCCTGTGTGCTCAGAAGGGAAATTTTGCTTGATGCAGAGAGGTCTGCATCTGGAAGTACTTAGTGTATCCATTTGTATTCCAAGTGACCGTCCCTCTCCAGTGTTAGTGGTGAGGATTCAGGCTCCTTGATTACCAGCCCAGCATGGGGACATCACAATATGTACTAAACCTGTCCTCAAAATTTTCATTATAATGCTGCCATCTAGTTCTTCCATCTGATAAAAAAGCCAGCACTGTCATGTCATGTGCTACAGCTGTCGGTGCTACAGTGCTAGTTCCTCATGCAGACAGCACTGCTTGTCTCTCTATGCCTCATGAATACACATGGATGTAGAAAGGTATAACATATAACTGTACAAGCCAGACCTGTGGTGTATATAGAAATAAAACCTTGACTATTACGCAGATGATTTGTGTCCAAATAGCAGTTCAAGAGTTGTAACATTTAGGTGGGGGATGGTGGGAGTGAGCAGGCAGTGCTGGCTTGCCCATTTTGGGGAAGCAAGTTATGCTTTTTGTATGGTCAGTCGCCACGAAGAACAAATTATTTTTTTGTATAGTTCATCAACACCAGGGGAGCAAGTGATTTTTTTTTTGTATGGTCAATCACCTCAAGGGGTAGCAAGTGATGTTTTTGTACGGTCAGTTTCTACAGTGCTAATAAAAGTTTGCATGACTGAGAATGTGGGCTTGATAATACAAAACCAGTGATGGTAACTCTCATTCGTGTGTGGGAGGAAGCATTCGCTTGCATCTGGAGGGCATAGGATGTCCTCCAGTGATATTTGTACTCATGTCAGCTACCAGAGGCAGGGACAAAGTCTTAATAGAAATGTCATTGATGCTATTATGCAGGCAAGGGCACTGACCATTTCCACAACTGCCTGGAGGATGGCCCTAGTGGTCAGCTCTTATCTCTTTTCTAAGGATAACTAGTAGATGGAAGCTCCTCAAGTCTTGCAGAGGTAATTGGATTAATAGGATTCATGCTGTTTTAAAATATGGCCATTCTGGACCTGTGGCCATCCATGCAGGGTATTAATCAATTTTGTTGGATGTTTCCAATACGTCTCAGCCTAGCTCAAGACTCAACGGCACACCTAAAAGGCTTGGAGATTGAAATGAAGCAATTTAGAACTGCCTGGAGTGAATGCTTAATAGCAAAGGCTCTTCTTTTTCTTTCAGCTGCTCCCATTAGGGATCGCCACAGGGGATCATCAGTTTCCATTTCTTCCTGTCTTCTGCATCCTGCTCTGTTACACCAACCACCTGCATGTCATCTCTCACTGCATCCATAAACCTTATCTTAGGTCTTCCTGTTATCCTCTTACCTGGCAGCACCATCCTTAGCATCCTTCTCCCAATAGACCCAGCATCTCTCTTCAGCATATGTCCAAACCAACACAATCTTGATTCTTTGGCTTTGTAGCCAAACCATCCAACTTGAGCTGACCCTCTAATATACTCCTTTCTAATCCTGTCCTTCCTCATCACACCTAATGCAAATTTTAACATCTTTAACTCAGCCACCTCCAGCTCTGACTCCTGTCTTTTCATCATTGCCACATTCTCCAACCCATATAACATAGCTGGTCTCACTATCATCTTGTAGACCTTTCCTTTTACTCTTACTGGTACCCATCTGTCACAAATCACTCCTAACTCTCTTCTCCACCCACTCTATCCTGCCTGCACTCTCTTCTTCACCTCTCTTCCACACTCACCATTAATCTGAACTGTTAATCCCAAGTATTTAAACTCATCCACCTTCACCAACTCTACTCCCTGCATCCTCACCATTCCTTTGTCCTCCCTGTCATTCACACACATATGTTCTGTCTTAGTCTTGCTGACCTTCATCCCCCTCCTCTCTAGAGCATATCCCCACCTCTCCAGGGTCTCCTCAGCCTGGTCCCTACTCTCACTGCAAATCACAATGTTATCCACAAACATCATAGTCCAAGGGGACTCCTGTCTGATCTCATCTGTCAACCTGTCCATCGCTGTTGCAAATAAGAAAGGGCTAAGAGCTGATCCTTGATGTAATCCTACCTCCACCTTGAAAGCATCTGTCACTCCTACCACAGACCTCACCACTGTCACACTGCCCTCATAAATATCGTGTACCAGTCATACATACTTTTTCTGGGACTCCCGACTTTCTCATACAATACCACAAGTCCTCTCTAGGCACCGTGTAGTATGCTTTGTCTAAGTCCACAAAGACACAGTGCAACTCCTTCTCACCTTCTCTATACTTCTCCATCAACACCATCAGAACAAAAATCACATCTATAGAGCAAAGGCTAAAAAAAGGTATTAAGAAGTGGCAGCAGTGATATGGAAGCATTACAGTGTGATCATTTATGCTGAAAAGGAGATGCAAAGCACTTTAAAAAAATGGATGACATGGAAAAATAGATAAGGTGCAACAATCTCTTAGTTATACTTTAGATTCTCACTGGAAAGGAGTGTGTATCTTTTGGGGAAAAATTACAGAAAAATAAGGGAGAGCCAGAGAATGAGGTAGAAGAGTAGAGAGGACAGAGAAGAGAGCTGCCTGGGGATGGAAGAGATGTAAAAAATGTAGCATAGTTAATTTTTGTAAAGAAACAATTTCACTATAACCATATAGGAGCTGCACCCCTCTAATCAGACACTATTGTAAGGGATCTGGGTACTCTTGTTGATAATTCCTTATTTGACCATCATGTCTACACAGTAGTCCAGTGAGCCTTTTATTTGGTCCATCTAATTTCCAAAGGCATCTCCATTAGATCCAAAGAAGTCTTAAATTCCCTTTACTCATAACTTGCCAGACCCATTTTTGAACATAACTCACCTTTTGGCATTTATTTATCTAAACATATCACATAACTTGAGAGACCTGAGACATTCATAAATAAAAGCATCAGTGGCCTCAAAATCTTCATTATCAGGAGAGACTGGCATCCCATTCTCTGTACTCAGTCTCTTACAGACTCCTCTGTTGCGATCTATGTGTAGCCGTTCATGCCATGAAAGATCCAAGCCTATTTGATCTCTTATTCCTTTGCAGAACATCACTTAGTTAAAGGAACTAAACCTTCATCAGCAGATAAATAACACATAGTCTGATAGATTCATATCCTAAAGTATCTCTTACCACTGAAACAAACTGGCACTACATGTCAAGCAGAGCAACACCCTTGCCACCTTCAAGGTAAACCTAGACAATTGGATGGGCTACCTCACATTCTCTCTTGTCTTGCCCTCCTTCAGGCTAGCGGAAAATTTCTAATAGGATTTTTTTTTGTCTAGGCTTGAAATGGTCTCCAGACCCTGTTGCCAAGTACTTACCTATGAACCTAACATGTGCAGTTAAATGGCCTCAAGCACTACAGAAGGGGAAATCCCAGTGAGAACTGAAAGGAGACTGGACTGGAAACTAGTAATACAGTGGGAGAGTGGGTTGGTGGGGAAATGAGAAAGGAGTAAAAGAGACACAGGAGAAAGAATACAGCCATTCAGACAGGGAATACTTGTTTACCAGATGAACTTTTTTGCTAGTATCTTGCAAAATAGTGGATATTTTCTTTTTTCTTTCTTTCTTTCTTTTGTAGCCACTCCTGTGTCTTCTCAGAGTGGTATTTTTAGTCTTTACCCTTAAATGCTGTGGGTACATGCATGGATCGCATGGAAGCACAAGAGAGCTGCAATTCAAAGACATAAGCTGCACTTATCTCAGTAGTTAGAAACAGATTTAGAAAGCCTTGCGTAAATGAGATACAAATGAGAAATGTGTTAAAATCTGTGACTTACATAAATTGGACTCTCTTCGCAACTTTTGAGATTCATATTTGCTTTTTTATGTGCATTCTGCTGCATGCAGAGGTAGGTTAAAAAAGCAAATCCATGCCTTTTCTTTGAAAAAAAAAATATTCAATAGTCATTCCATGTCTTTTTCTTTGAAAGTGGCAAAGATACTCTGTTTTACAGCAAGCCTTTCTATTTCTCACTTTGAAATGCTTCTCTGTGCCTTTTTGAAACTTGGAGTGCTAAGCTGTGCTCATCAGCCCATGAGAGGAAAGTACAGGCAAAGAATAACACACCTGAACTTTGCTAAACATGTGTTATTGGATAGGGCTGCAGTGGGCAAGGATATAATAAGGGCTTTGGTGAGTTTGTATGGCCCACAAACAAGAATGGGGGGGATGTGTATGACCTTCCTATCCCCGTGTTTAACAAAGTATATATAGCCCTCACTATACTTGCCTTGGGAACTTTTAGAGATAGTCTGGGACGTGTGTGGTATCTCACAGGCATGTGCCTTGAGGACACTGCAGCAGTTCCTCGATATATTCTTGGCATACATAAGTGAACATACCTTTTTCCTACTGTCACCAAAGGACTGAGCCAGTACAATGCATGCTTTCTATGGAATGGCACACTTTCTGGAGATGGTTGGCAAGATAAACTGCACGCATGTTGCTATAAGGATCACACCTGGACTGTGGAGTGAGAGGTACCACACCAGAAAAGGCTAGTATTCCATCAACTGCCAGGTAGTGTATGTGAAGCATGGGGGTGTATTATCCCAGACATGGGTAATTGTTGAGCTAGTGTTTGACCTGCTCAAAGCCATTTCTGTTGACTGCATATTTTGTGGGGGAGTGGGGCTTTAGTATGAGCTTGCTTCTGCATTCAGAATATTTATAGCCTGCTGCATGTTGTATAACAGTACCAGTATGTGAATGTTGGAGGTCTCTGAAAGTACTGATTTCCACTTCACCTCAAATGAATTCTGCATCCCCCTTCTTTGCATAAAGCCATTGCACCTTAAAGAGAGCAGGTATTCCTCATGATGTGTTAAAGGTTGGGCAGTGGAAGGCTTACCACTAGTGCTTCTATGGGTTCTCTACCCTTTTACCTTATGTGGCTCACCATGTCATTAGTTCTTTCTCTACACTGTGCTGAGGTATGGTTCCTTACCCTATAGCATTTATGTCAGCCCCAGCTGATTCCTTGCTTTTGCTCACTTTGTCTGTTTTATTCTCCCATTTCTAAAAAGACATTTTCCATAGATCCTAAGGAAATCCATGAGGGTACGGTTTTCCAGTGCAGTGAAACTCACTCTCCTGTGCCTTGTTCCATGATGCTGCAACATCTTTTCCCTTGGAATACAAGATCTGAAATAGTTTACTTTATTTGGTCTTCAACCTGTGTGTTTTGGATCCACATCGGATCTGACACGGCCGCATTTTCCAGCTATGGATCCGAGCTCCAAGCTCCTCCCCTTACCCATAATGTCCCCTGTCTCCCTTCTCCCTTCAGATCAAGTTTGCTGCTTAAGAGGTATCAAACACCCCAGATCTTGTTTGCAGCCATTGTGGTTACAAGTGTGGTTCCGAGCTCCAGTGTAGTAGGTCACATAAGTGTGTGTAAAACTTTATTTTTCTGTCCTAATTTCTTCCTTGTATCTTTTCTTTCCTCCCCGCGTCTGCATCGGACAAAAAAAAAGCTTTCTTCTCTTTTCTTACTTTCTTATAGAGTGTGTGTGTGTGTGTGTGTGTGTGTGTGTGTGTGTGTGTGTGTGTGTGTGTGTGTGTGTGTGTGTGTGTGTGTGTGTGGTACAGGGATGGCAGAAGCCCCTAAAGCAGGCTATCTCCAGCGGATGGCTACACTCTGTGCGTGGTTTGCCTGGGTGCTGACCACCTTAAGTCCCCCTGTCCTATTAGCCCTGGCTTCAACCCCAGAGCACTTAAGGACAGGTGGAACAAGTTTATCCTGAAAGGTCTGCTTCCCTCTTCAGGGACTACAGTTCCTTCTTCCCCTGCGAGAGGAGCAGCGGCTGCTGCATCTTCTTCCTCTTCCCCGAACTCTGGGACTCAAACTCCCTCCAAGAGGTCCAGGGAAGGGGACAAGTCTAAAAAAGACCATTCTTGCAAGCGGTGCCACAACCACTCATCGCAGGTGGGTCGGCCATCCAAAGTTAGGCCTCCAACTAGGCCTGGGTCTCCTCAGCTACATTCACCTAGGGTTTCCCCTGAGCCTGAGGAGACTCGTAGCTGGTCCCCAGCTAGGTCTTCTCCCCATCAGCATCCCCGACCGGTTTCGTTGGCGTTTTCCTGCTCCACCCAGAGTCTCAGCAAAGTGGAGATGGACAAGGTGATGGGGAGGTTTATCTGCACTCAGATCCAGATGTGGGTCTTGCCAGCACTCTCTCCTCTGGAGGGGGCTCCTTGCAATTTTTTTTCCGGCCAATAACTCCTTCTCTGATCCAACCAGCAGTTTCGGAGTTTTTGGATCTGAGGACCCTTGGGGTCGAGGGGTCGGTGCCGACAGTACCATGTACCTCAATGCCAGCTGTCACCTTGAGCTTTTCGGATCCTACGGGATTGGGTCTGGACTCTCGGAGTCATAGGCTCGAGGTCAGATCTGAGGGGGTGCTCTCTGCTCCGAGTGCATTGGAGAGGAGCATCCCATTCGGCATCTCGGCTCCTGGAGGCTCGGCTTCGACTCCCCTGTGGGGTCAGGGGGGATGGCCCCCTTTAGTACTTCCCAAGAGGTTCATTCCCTCTCAGCATTCGACATAGTGGAGAGAGTTCTCGCGGTGTCAAGGCCTCTGACCATCTCGTCCTTGGACTCCGTCCAGACCCCCTCAGCTTTGAGTGCGGTTCCAACCATCTTGCTGTCTCAGGGACAGCCCGTGGTCGCTATTCCCCAGGAAGTTCCAGAGACGCAACAGCAAGAGGTTTGTGAGTTCTTCCGAAAAGTCCCCTTGAGGAGGTGCCTCACAAGCAAACATGTAAGAGGAGGCACTTGGACTCTCCACCAGAGTTCCTCACAGAAGACACAGGCTTGGATGAAGGGGAAGGTTCACCAAGGTCACCCGCCAGGATGTCTCCTTTGGAGACATCATGGAGCTCCTCCACCAGCGGGGGTGTGGTCAGTCCCAAACCAACCTCAGTCTGTGTTCCTGGAGGCATTCGGCTTGGGCTCATCTACTTCTTGGATGTCCCCTCCTCCTAATCCACTAATGAAGCTGATAACATCTAGGACATGGAAGGTGACAGACACTGTGGAACCCATCCGCAAGCACCCCGACAAAGTTTTGAGTCTCCCATTGGACAGGACGCATTGGAACAAGGGGTCCCCTGGTAGATGCGATGATGGTGGCAGCCGCCACCAAGAAGGAGCTCACGCAGGAGAGCTCCACAGTTCATCCTCCTGATCAAGAATCAAGAGCGATGGATCATTTTGGGAAGTGAGTATATGCTTCAGCGACATTCTCAGTGAGGGCACTGAACTATATGGCACATGTCATTCGACTCGAGAGAGATCTGATGAAAAAAATCATGGAGTCAACTGCACAATGTCAGTGGTGGACAAGAAGATTTTTTCTGCCTGGATGGCCACTCTCAAAGCAGTTGCCAATACTTCCATGCAACTGCTCTCTCATGCCATGGAGGGAACCGCAAGGGTGGTCGGAACAGGCGTTGCCATCAGGCATCATGCCTGGCTTCAGTTGTGTCAATTTTCAAAGCCCTTCAAGGCATCTTTCACCAGTGCCCCATACGATGGTTCCTCCCTTTTTGGGAAATCGGTGAAAGAGACACTGGTTCAGTGTGAGAAGGATGGGAAGACACTGTCTGCCATCAAAATCTGCTTCTCGTCTCCTCAAAGATCCTTTTTCAGGACTCAGCGAAGAACGAAGAAGATGTGATTCCGGAAGTCTCAGGCATCTTCCCAGGATGCTCAGGATTCTCCTTCCCCCAGAGGCAGAGGGGGTTACAACAGACGCTGCCCCAGAGGCAGAGGGGGTCCTAGGAATTTCGGGTCCCGAGAACCTTTCTCGGAGAAACATGGGCAGCAGCCCGGAAGGGTTGCCCAACTGCTCATCTCTGGAGGCAGTCAAGGGTCACCTGTTGCTACACCCAAAAGCATGGGAGTCGATTACAACAGATTGTTGGGTGTTACGAATCATATGCAGAGGATATTTCTTTCCGTTCATTTGCAGCCCTGTCCGAAAAAGCTCCTCCCAGACATCTCACCCGCGCAACAGGAGGAGGCAGTGCTAGAAATAGGAAAGCTGCTGAAGAAACGAGTCATCCAACTGGTCCCCCTAGACCAGTCTGGATCCTGCGTTTATTCCAGGTTCTTTTTAGTGCCAAAGAAAATGGGGGATCTCAGACCAATTTTGGATCTGTCCACATTGAACCTGTTAGTAACCAAGGTGAAATTCCGGATGCTCACGGTTCAGTTGATCCTGCCCTTTTTGCAGGCCAAAGACTGGATGTGCTCGATTGATCTCCAGGATGTGTACTACCACATCAAAATGGACAGGCACTCCCAGAGATATCTTTTCTTCCAGCTGGGAGCCAATCATTATCAGTTCAGAGCCCTTCCC
This sequence comes from Protopterus annectens, assembly GCF_019279795.1. Taxonomy (NCBI): domain Eukaryota; kingdom Metazoa; phylum Chordata; order Ceratodontiformes; family Protopteridae; genus Protopterus; species Protopterus annectens. The sequence continues at coordinate 9,869,713 of NC_056731.1, forward strand.
TTTGGTCTCACCTCAGCCCCTAGGTTGTTTACCAAGGTGATGGCAGTTGTAGAGGCTCACCTGAGGCTTCAGGGCATTCAGGTCTTTCCTTACCTGGACGATTGGCTCCTTGTTGCTCCTTCAGAGATCTACTGTGCCAAGCCAGGGATTACTTCATCTGGCTAGCAAACAAACTGGGCATTACTATCAATCTGAACAAATCTTCCCTGGCTGCGGTCCAGATTCTGGACTTTATAGGAGTGCATTTGGACACTATTCAAATGAGGGTATTCCTCACTTCAGACAGGATACGCAATCTTAGATTACATGTGTTACAAGTTCTTCATGCACATGTATCGACAGCCGAAGCAGTTCTAAGGGAGTTGGGCTCCATGGCAGCCACAATCAGTCTCTTGCCAATGGCTCGCTTTCGTATGAGAGTTCTTCAATGGACGCTTGTGGTCCAGTGGACCCTGTTAGACCTTCCTCTATCCTTTCCAGTGAGAATCTCAAGCGTATACAAGGACTCCCTTTGGTGGTGGATCCAATACCTGGATCTCCTCAGGGGATGCTCCTTCCACCCTGCATTTCCCCAAACCACGGTGACTACAGACGCTTTCCAGCTAGGGTGGGGGGAGGCACTGCTCGGGAAGGACAGTCCAAGGCACGTGGTCCCCCTTTGAGACCAGTTTGCATATCAACTTTCTAGAGATGAGGGCGGTTCTTCTTGAGTTGCAGGCCTTTCATGCTCATTTTCCTCTAGGGAAGATTGCTATTCAGACAGACAATATGTTAGTGGTCTGGTACATCAACAAACAAGGGGGAACCAGATCTTATCCCCTCTGTTGAGAAGCCATGAGAGTGTGGGAGTGGGCGATCTCCACCGGACACTTTCTAGTAGCAACACACATTCCGGGGTGGTCCAACATTCTTGTGGACAGGCTCAGCAGGTCTATCCTGATGCCTTATGAGTGGTCTCTGAATCCTTCAGTAGCGAAACAGAAAAAGAGTGTCAGAGCTTCAGGCTCTCTCTATCAAAATGCCTTACATGATTTTTCACAAAGACAGAGTATGACTGTGCATTAATCCATCTTTCCTTCCTAAGGTAACCTCGTTACCAGTTTTATCCCTAACTTCCAAAACAAAGGGGGATACAAGTTGCGTCTGCTTGACGTCCATAGACAATTAAGATTTTACTTACACAGGATGAAACCTTTTCGTAAATCTGATCAACTGTTCGTGTCCTATGCTAAACCTTTCTTAGGCAAGCCAGTTTCCAAGGTTGCAGTTGCTCACTGGATTTCCCAATGCATTGTTCGAGCCTATGCTGTGAAAGTTAGGTCTCTACTGGGACAAAAGGCACATTCTATCTGATCTATGGCTATGTCAGCTGCCTTCTGGTCTAGGGTGTCTGGACGATATATGTTCGGCAACCACTTGGTCCTCATCTCATAACTTTATTTCGCATAGCAAGCTGGACATTGTGTCTAGGAACAGAGCATCCTTTGGCTCTGCAGTGCTCTGGAACATCCTTCCATGAGGGCCACCCAGGCGTTTTTGGTAGCTGGGGACTCTGTCCCACAAGTTGAAGATCAAATTAAGTAAATTACTTTAGATAAAGAAGTTATGTACTTACCATAATGTTCCATCTGAGTAGTTGTACTTCATTTGTCTTCAACCTTTCCCCCCTCCTTCCCCCTGACCTTATTATTGGTGCAGTCTGCATTTATCTTTGTGTAACTTGTGTGGTCCTTGGCCAGTCTAAGCCTGGGAGTGTTATAGTGATGCATGTTTATGAAAAGGTGCTGTTGGGTCAGGTGTCTGATACTGCTTAGGCAGCAAACTCAATCTGAAGGGAGAAGGGAGACAGGGGGCATTATGGGTAAGGGGAAGAGTTTGGAGCTCGGATCCATAGCTGGAAAATGTGGCCATGTCGGATTCGATGTGGCTCCGAAACCCACAGGTTGAAGACAAATGAAGTACAACTACTTAGATGGAACATTATGGTGAGTACATAACTTCTTTGTTTGAAGGAATTACACACATTTACCCTTTGTTAGTGTAATCAGTTCTGTGCCATGCATTTGATTGAGGAATTGAACATTAGCAAAACAAACACATTACTTATAAGCATGACAGTTTTGCTGTGTGATTCACCATTATAATGTTTTTTTCCCCTTATTCTTCTTCTCTGTGTTATACATTAGATACCTGCCTTATTTGTAAGACTGCACACAGTGAAATGTAGACTATGAAGCAGTGCTGGAAGGTGAGCTAAAGAGAATGACAAATACATCTTCAGTAGTTTATTCCTTCATTTGCAGTAAGGTTGCCTGCTCATTGGTCCTGATCATTTCTATTTCTGGATGCCAGTCTGCAGTTAACAACTTTATAAATGTTATGGTAATGAACACATAACTGAATATGGTACTGTTATGCAGCCAAACCAATCACATGCATATGTGCAGTACTGTAACAAGATTTCCTGTGTTACCAGTAAATCAGATGCTAATCCGGAAGATGTCACATTGAATCCAGTTGTAGTTGTCTTATTTCCATTGATTTTATCCTAACCATGTCAGTGTAAACTTTTTAATTTAATTTGCACATTCAGTCAGCCATCACATAAATGTCGAGTCCAGTGGCACTCAAAATGGTGAGCAATAAAACAGTTTAATGAAAATGTTATCCAGTACATGACATTTTTACACACATTTGGTATTTCAGTGCTCAGCTATATGAAATATGCTATAGCATAGCTGTATATGTGCATTTACTGGGTTAGCTTGGTTCCTGCTGCTGTGGAATAGCCAGAGAGGGCTAAGGCAGTGAACTCATTCAGTCTCGGCTCAATGGCATGATGCAGGTGTATGTGCACTTAGTCAGGGAATATATCTGGTTGCCTACACCTGGCAGGCATTCCGGCAGGGTGTAAGGTGCCAGACAGAGGGATTTCACACCTCAGTGGATGTCAGTGATACCCTAGTAGTCTCACTTTCATAGTTACCTCTTCATTCTTACTTGACACTGGCATAAGCAACAGGAACTGTATAAAAACTCAAGGTCATTCCAAAAGCTGGTCAGAAAAGGCATTCTTTCTGCAAAGGTTTGAAGGTGTTGGGTCTTGGACCTGGACTGAGGCAGACATCTAGATGGAGCTGGGTGATGAAATAACATCCCTGTCTGGTATCCCCATCTGGAGACCAATTCAGATACAGATGCAGATATGATAACCTGCATAGGTGGAAGGGAGACCAGCTGGCCCAATGAGTAGTAGCAAGATGGAAGCAGAAGCTAGAGTTATATAGGAAGTATTAGATTTCTATTTCAGTTGCACTACTATATGAGGTATACACACACACACACACACACACACACACACACACACACACACACACACACACACACAAACTTCATGGAGAATTGCTGTGCTATGATATTAATTGCACTTCAATAATAATCATTTAATGCTACTGCTGCTTGCTCCCGATGATGTTAACTTGTGCTACATTACTGTGGTCATAACTCATTTTGTCTTGAACATTTTTACCAGAAATGTATTTACTAAACTTACTAGTTCTATGTTGTACTAAGAAGGGCTATTGCAGCACTTTTTTTGTAAGGCATGTAAAATGATACTGCTCATTAACTGTCGATTTCCAGAATTTTTGATGACTTCTGAAAAATGATACATATAGAGGCAGCTCTCACCTTTGTGGGGGGTTATGGCAGGGGGGCTCCTATCAGCAGACCGAAGATGCATGTTTTCGAATGCGTCTTGGACGAACTGACAAAACCGAAACTGCAAAATATCGAAGCGGCATGTAAGCGAATTCTTTCCCTTGGAAAGATTTTGCTTGGCTGCTTTGGTACTTTGCCATTTTCGGCACTCTAGTGTGGTCTCGGAGTTGGTATATTTAAGTAGGGGGGTGAGGGGGTGAAGCTGACAGTTCTGTTTTGTAAGCTTTTGCTTACATGGGGTCGATTAATCACCGTTCGCTTACCTAAGCGTTCAGTGATCTAATAAAAAAAAAAAAAATATCCTTGTTTTCCCGCTTTTCTGAACAAGAATAGTCCAGTCTTCAGATTTTGCTGATCTCTGGGCTTTGTCTTAGTTCCTGTGCTATCCATATCCTTATTTGGATAAGAGGAAGCTTCTTTGTTCACCAGTGGGAGTGGGGAGCACTGAGCAACCTATTTGTCCCTAGAGGAGGGGTTCCAGCCCAGCAACTTGTAGTTTATTGGCCATTTTGGGTCAATTCCTGGCTCTTTTCAACCCCCTGCTATAAAGCCCGTTTTTGCGCAAATTAGCGCAAAGTTGCTCATAGAGCAGCATTGGGCAGTGCCGGTTAATCAAGTTTAAACTATTTCTGGCTCCGTAAAGTCTGCTCTTCAATTTTTCCCTTAGAACTGCTCTACTTGCAATCTAAACAGCCTATACTCTATCTGAAAAGCTCAGAACTTGCTCCTAAAGCATTTTTTATACAGGTAAAGCACTCTTAAACAAAAGAAAGTACTTCATTCACCTAAATTCCCTTGAGTACCCTTTTCCCTATAGGTCCTTTCTGACTCAGTAACACAGCAATCTTTTTCACTATTTCTAGCATGTCGAAGGGTCAGTTGCTGGCGTCCTCTCCTGTTCAGCTGGTGAATCTGGGAATCTTGAGGCAATGTTACAATTGCCTCATGTACACAGACAACCCTCTCCTCCTCCAAACAAATGCAAATATATGCGAGAGATGCAACTATATAGCCAAACTGGAGGCTGAGCTCTCTCAATTCAGTACTGGCAAGACCAGTCAGGAGGAGAAGGTAACCATGCACACCACAAACCCAGTCTCACATAGAACTATCACTACTGCAAACCAAACACATAAACACACAAAAACATACTCGGAGGCTGATAAAAATCTACCAAAACAACAGAGGCCTCCAAAGCAGACACCCAAGCAACCGCCACCTCAAGACATAGCACATGCAACACATAGTTCACAAAGTCAGTGTGCTAAACAGTCACAGCCCTTAAGGCCAAACAACATGCCAGACACACTTGTAATAGGTGACTCCATAGTCAGACACACTGACGTTCCGCTCACCAGACTGAACAAGGAAAAGGTCACAGTAAGCTGCCTGTCAGGAGTTAGAATCCGCCACATAACACAAGCACTCAGGTCACTCCACAGCAAGTACAAATATGACTCAGTCATTGTACATGCCGGTGTGAACGACCTGAGACGTACCTCCCTGGACTACATGAAAAGAGACATAGAGGAGCTCTCTGATTATGTAGCCCAGGCCGGTGTGACCCTGACCCTGAGCAGCATCTTACCCTCACCAAGAATGATGCCACAGTACAAAGACAAAATGATCAGTTTTAACAATTGGCTTAATTACTGGTGTCATTCTAAGGGGATCCAATGTCTGTCTGCTTGGGATGACATGCTTGACAAGCCACGCTGCTTCGCAAGGGATGGCTTGCACCTGTCACCCCTGGGCTTCTGGATATTGGCAAGGCTCAAATGACAAACCTACCTCCCTAGAAAACGTAAGTGGAAAAAAACTAAGGGTAATGCTGCTCAATGCCAGAAGTCTAAACCTCAAGATGCACGCCCTCGAAGCCCTCCTCAGTATGGAGAACATCGATGTCTGTGCAGTGACTGAAACCTGGTTCAAGGCTCCTGAGAGCACCCCAGCACTATCAGGTTTTACCTCATATCATGCTTTCCGGCCCCAAAACTTGGACCGAACCACAAAAGGAGGGGGAGTATCCATATTCATCAAAGATACCCACACCTCCAGGTTAGTGGCAACGCACGAAGCATCGGAGACCATCCAGGTGCAACTAACCATAGGCAAAACTGCCTTACAGTTTGTAGCATGCTACAGACCACCCTCTCAAACTCAGGAACCCCACACAGCCTTCCTGAAGACACTGGAGAGTATGAATGTCTCTCCAAATACCATCATATTGGGAGACTTCAACTACCCAAACATAGACTGGGAACATTATTCTAGCCCCAACACCCTAGCCCAAAGATTCCTAGAATTCATAAACTCAAATGCAGTGGAACAACTAGTCACCATTCCCACAAGAGGAGACAATATACTAGACCTGATCATCACAAACATGGGGACAAAATGCTCCACACCGGAAGTATATCCCTCTTTGGTAAGATCAGACCATAAATTAATCTCACTGAAAATCCACATCCCGCCCCCACTCCCTGCACAAAAGACCACAGTGAAGAACTTCTCAAAAGCCAACTTCACACTTCTTAAGACTGAAGTGGTATCCTTCAAGGCCCCTGGGCCAGTGGAAACCACAACCCACACTGCTGAATCCTTTGCAAATGCCTTCTACGGGCACCTTCAAGAATGCATGGATCATGCAATCCCAAATAAAACCAAGACCCATTCCCCCAAAGGCAGGCGCCGGTCTGGTGGACCCCAGCCATAAACAAACTTTACAACAGGAGGAGGAAGCTACTACATGACAGAGCAAAATCCCTAAAAGGGAAGGCATCTCTGATCAGTACTAGCAAAAACTACGATCACTCATAAAATCATCCAAGGCCAACTTTGAGAGAAAAATCGCAAAAGACACAAAAGACAATCACAAGGCCTTCTTTAGCTATGTTAGAAACCTGGGTGGAAACTCCCAGATATGCTCAGAGTTAGTCCAAAATGACACAAAATACACTGAACCCACTGACATTGCCAACATTCTGGCAGACAGGTTCAGTGCAAATTTCTCCTCCCCTCAAAAGGAGAAATAACTATCCCAGCAGAGTGTAGCCTCCCTAACATCTCAGATGCCCAGGTGAGAGCCGCCCTCTCTAAAGCTAAAAACACAGCATCAATGGGACCTGACGGTGTCCCGGGCTGTGTGCTACATGAACTCCAAGAGGAACTAAACCCACACATAAGGCTGCTGTTTAATCTTAGCCTTACTAGAGGATACGTACCCAAAGAGTGGCGTACAGCAACAGTGGTCCCACTTTACAAAGGCAGTGCTTGTATGGACCCTGGAAATTACCGCCCCATAAGCTTGACGAGCCTGGTCTGCAAAGCTATGGAGAAGATCATTATGGAACTCATAAACAAAGACATTGGGGACCTACAGACATTGGATCCTACCCAATTTGGCTTTGTCAAGGGCAGATCCTGCCTTTTGAACTTGGTCGACTTTTTTGAAACAGTCACTAAGGCCATTGATGAGGGTAAGGCAGTTCACACAGCCTACCTTGACCTTGCAAAAGCCTTTGACACAATACCTCACTCGGGCATCATAGACAAACTCACCAGCTTAAATGTAAACCCATATGTCACAAGATGGGTTGCAAACTGGCTCAAGGACAGAACCCACAGGGTCAGAGTTGCTGGAGCTATGTCAGACTCTAAGCCAGTCACAAGCGGTGTCCCACAGGGCTCAGTCCTGGGACCCCTCTTGTTTGGCATTTATTTTTCCGAGGTACAGGCAAACATAGGAGGATTGTGGCTGACAAAGTTCGCAGATGACTGCAAACTGGGCGCCATAATTGATACTCCAGCGGACACAAACATCCTTCAGAAAGGCCTCATAGAAATGGATAATTGGTGCCAGAGCCATGGCCTTAAGCTGAACGCCAAAAAATGTATAGTCATACCCTTTGGGAAAAACAAGGTACCCACAAATTACCACATAGGTGGTAATCCAGAGGTAATCAGGGACCTAGGGACCCAGGTTGACAGTAACCTCTCATTTGACACTCACATTGCCAAAGTGGTTAGGAAGACCTTCTATATTGCCCACCTTATCATGAAGGGTTTCACATCTAGATCAAGAGAGGTCATTGTGCCCCTGTACTCTTCTCTTATCAGGCCAATGATTGAGTACAATGCCCCATTTGGGATGTATCTTACCCGACACCTGCAGCAGTTGGAAAGACCCCAAAAGTTCCTCACCAAGAGGATAAAGGGTCTTAAACATATGTCATATGCTGCCCGACTGAAAAATCTCCAGCTCTATTCAGTCGCATACCGCCTACTCAGAGGTGATCTGTGCCTGACGTACAAGGCCATGTCCAATCCGGAATTAATGGACATGCTCCACCTCAGATAATCCAAATCCATCAGAGCCACGAGAGCAAGAGACTTAAACCTCAACACAGAAATAAATAGGACGTGCTGGAGGGACAGATTCATAACCCAGAGGCTCCCTACACTCTGGAACAGAATCCCAATCCATGTTAGGCAGAGCCCCTCACTAACTCTATTCAAGAGAAATCTTGACGAGTGGATAGGAGATCGTAGGTTTACCCCGGGGGTCATCTCTGTGTCACTACTAGACAGAGGCACAGTAAACTAAACCCTAAAAGGGCATAGTATTCTCAGGGGTGGTGAAAGCCACACACACTCTGGCTAGGCTTATAAATGCTCTAGGGCAGATAGCCTATTACGAACCTATGAACCTTTGAACCTATAATATAGACCCATGGCAGGGGACTTATTGAACTTTATTTTATTCAATAAATTTGCATTAATGCCAACTGCAGTGCTTGAATCATAGGATTATAGGAAGCTACTAGGCTATTGATCCTGAGGCCCTTATAAGCCTAGCCAAGATTTTAGCCCATGTCCTGTCCATCAGGGACACAGGTAGAATCCTAGGGGTGTATTTTCTGTTCCCCATCCAGTTATGCAGGTTGCACTTGAAAAATGGCATATTTTTGCAGGTAGGCCTACTGATGAAAATATCATTGCAATATCATATAGAAAGTAATGTAAAGTGTACATATTATGAAGAGGACAGTAATGGGAATAATTCAGTTCAGTTTGTAGAAAACACTTGAAAACTGTTCTCAGACACAGCAGCACCTGGAAGACTCTGGACTTTGTGAAATTGAATATCTGCAAAGTTGCAATGGGCATAGCAGAAAACTTTTCATCAGTAAAAAGATCAATACCTCATTCACTCTCCCCTAGCAAAGATATTTTGTGCATTTGAATGTATGTATTGCAGGAGTTCTGTACTGCCTGTAACAGAGGATTATGACTGCTGTCTGTTCGTAACCAGGATGTTATGTGTTTAAGATGCAGATGTCAAGAAATTCCCCTCGAGAGCAAAACCATGTCAAGAGGACAACTTCCTGGGTTATGATAGGAAAGATCTGATCATAATTATTTGTAGTGTCTGTTCTTTTACTTGCTCCCATATATTGCAAAAGTTAGAAAACAAAAGTGTAGTAACAGTAGGTGTTTTACTGCCTTGAAGGGTATAACACACTAACTGCTGCCACACAGAGAGTGGCCACTTAAGAAGATCACCAGGAAGCTTGTACTCACTTCATTCAGACTTACAAAATAAAATCTGAATGAAATTTTTAAATTGGTTTGATGACTTCCTGCCAGTATTTTACTGTGGCCACTGGGCACTGTTAAGTCTGTGACTGGTGCTTAACAGCCCTAAGGGCGCGCCTAACAATTAAGCACCAACAAACATGTATTTTATGAATTTTGGAATGTTATTGTGTTACAGTATGCAGTATAATTTTTTTTTTTTAATTTGCAAAGCATTCCTTCATTTTACTATAGGCATACTATAGGCATACATAACATTTCATTTGCAAGATGGATACTGTCTCCTGATAAGAAATACTTTAAACATAACTATTTTCCAGTGTCTCATACTTTGAAAGACTGATTAGATTTTCAGATTTACCTGTTTCACTTATTAATGTAAGTAATGGCGGGCAAGAAAAAGAGTGTGGGTATTCCATAGCAGAAAGTGTACAGGTATGTACTTTAACCAAACATACCTGGGGAAAGCTTATACAAATGTTATTATTATACTTACACTTATCTGAAGTACACTGCAAAGATAATAATCAGTCTCAGTAATACTTTCTTTTTTTCTCATATTTTCACAGCCCTAGATGAAGTTGCAGCCAGCTGTGCACTGTACCTGAGGAAGCAAGTGCACTGGGGTCCCCAACCCCATAAGGGTGATTTATCAGTGACGAGTGTACAAGTTACTGACAGTCTAACACTTCTGAATTACTGTTCTAATTTTTGGTGAAATAAAGGCATTTGCTATTAAAAACTTATGAGTCATTTTGTTGTCTCCTTTTCTCTCTATCTAGTTCTTTTCTTTGTTTTTTCTTTTTTTTTTTGTTCTTTTATCCTGCAGATCCATTAGAACCTGAGCCACCTCAAGCACAGTCATTGGGGTATGGGACAGATCACCACCGCCTCCTGCCCATCTTGACACTGATTCTCAGGGTGGGAATGGTAGCTCTACTGCTTTGGGCACCCTAAGGCATGACAACCTGAGAAGCCAACACTATGCATGAGGCCATCAATACCATCTGTATGTCTGTCTCCCCTTCCACCTGTTATTCAATGCACTGCCCTTGACTGACTTGTCTATTTTTTATGATGGTTTCAAAATCCTTAACTGTTCCCTAAAAATCTCTCCTACACATTCTGCCCTTCTTCCTTTACTAACTTTCCTTATAAATATATATTTGAAAAAATGAGGGTCTATCCCCCAAAAAATTTCCCATCCTCTCCCACTTCCTCCAGCACAACCCTCTTATTGTGTTACTTTTGTATTTTTTTTTCTACTTTCTCACTGTCTTCATCTCTTCTTATTCTGAGTATACTATTGTCCCTCTTTCCAAACTTATAACAGCCAGAACAGGGTGTCCATATAAGGGCATCTTCAGAATTAATCCAAGTCTTAACGTTTTAATAAGTCAGTAGCCAGCAGCACTGAGCCAGGAGCAGTGCAAGCTCTGGTGTCAAGTTCTCATCAGGCAAACGCCACTCTGCACTCACTGTAGATTGCTGGCTGCTAAACCTATAAGAAAGCATTCATGAATTTATGTAAGTGTGCAGCATGTACACAAAATCTGGGACATTTCTACACAAACGTAGTCTTCTGAGATCAGTTTACAAAGATTCCGATATGCAAGACTGTAATGAGCATCCCATCACAAGTCTGATGACTTTTAAAATCATCACTGTTCATCCGCAGTTTACTTATTTAACATACACGTGCAGCTGCACTGTTTGCACCTTTACCTTACCCATCTGTGAAGCATAGGGCCGAGAATACCACCCTCAGTCTTCATACAAAGAGAACCAGTAAGGGACATAGTCAATGGAGAAGGTTCTGGTCCCCATTTTTGTAATGCTTCAGAGAGTAAAATCAGGAAAAAGGAAACAAGAACTATTTTTTCTTAGTAGTAAGGTGCAGTTTACGATTCCAGCAGTAGATGGAACAACTAGGAAAACTTGTTACTAAAATAATTAGGCATATTCAGTTAACATCCGCTTTCCATTTACAGTGTCACAAAAGGTTGATCTACGTCAGGTGCTGAACATTATTCATGTGCTTTGTTTTGTGATGTGGGTGGAGACGAGCACACAGTGACAACCTATATGTTACAGGAAGCATGTTCAGACTTCATACAGAATGCAGCCTAGCTGAGAACTGAACTTGGGAAATTAAGCACTGTAAGACAAAGACACTGCTGTGTCACTATACAACTTCTACAACAGTTAAGTAATAGACCGTAAAATTGTGTGAATTAAGGATACTGAATGCACGGTCATCTGATCACTTCATGCCAACGCATTTTTCTTTTTTTTCTATTCTATAAAAGCAAAATAGAGTATTATTGAACCCTTAGAGGCATCTGGCTTTTGTGCAGCTTTTTCTTATTCTAAGTACATAATAACCCTACTGCAGAACTGCTCACCTGTTGAGGAATGGCACTTACTCAACAGCTACCTGGATTTATTTCAAAAATAATTGAAATTCCTGGTACGCATGGTCTCTTTTTGCCAATCTTTTATTTCTCTGGTAATTGACATAATGTTCTAATCCTATATTGTAGTTGGGCTCTGCTGGTGTAGCTTGTCTTCTTGTTACCATAGAACAGATCTTTCTTGCTAAAGTTGCTATTTACAGAGCATAACAAAACCCTTATATATCAAGTTTAACTAGTTGTCACAAATAATATGACACTGATCATTACATTTTTATAAGTAGGTTTGACTTATTCTGAATTCTGTAGTCTGAATTAGTGATAATAGTTTTACCAGTTCATAATACTGAACATTGAATTGAATATCTGTTTGTATAAACATCCAAGCAGTGTAACAACTTAAAGTAGTTGGACAAACAGCCAGAGACTGCCTGTGTGAGTTGTTAACATTTACTCATTTGATCAGTTTGCATTCTTCTACACAGGTTCACAGCAAGGAAGATTGTGTCTTACCACTGAAGTGCAGTAACCATAAAGTTATTTGTAGCAAGGAAAGGGATGGGGTGGGATGACTGCTCTCCATTCATGACAAAGCAGGCTATACATTTTAAGACTCAGTCCTGGCCATAACTGCAGGGCAGGGAAAATAACATACTACACTGCCCTTCACGTGTGCCTTAGTACCAAACTGTAGCAATTGAAGCAGTAGCAAGACAGTAGCAAGAAGCAGTAGTTTTACATGAGCTACAGACACTGATTATGGCAAGAGATTATGTTCCACATAAAAGTCTGCTACTACATTATTAACATGGGTTTCCTATAAATGTTACAATGCAGAAAGAGAATATTTTGACATTTTTTAAGAACATAGTCACTGAAACTCTCTTGCTTTGCAGTTTAGTGGTTTCACTCTGGAAACATTGTCTTGTTTAGGTTTCACAAAATATGAGTTGACATGACTTGTATAGTGTACTGAAATGCTGCTTATACATTTTCCTGCATAACACATTTCTGCTAAGTAACAGACTGATTTTGAAATTATGTGCATTTGCAGGAATACTCGGTGGACCACATTTTGCATTTATTTATTTATTCTTTCATTCATTCTTTAATAAAAAAACAAGATCCAAACATAAGCACTATTAACATTTCATTGTATTTAATCCTGGTTAATCTTTATATTTCCTTCTGCTCACTTTCAACACCCTCTCTCTCAGCTCACTTCACTCCCTCTCTCTCAGTACTTTACTCCCCAACTAATTTATCTACTCTCTCTCTCTTTTCTATTCCCATTAACCCCTAACCCCACCTTTCATAGTAACCTCTATAATATCCCTAGCTTTGAAGTCCTGCAAAGTTGCTTGTTATAATAAATATGTAATTTTTCACAATTTAAAAACACATATATAAATTAACTGCACCACACAATAAAAAATCCAAAATATGAATAAAATCACCAGCTAGTCTTCCAACAGCAAAATTTAATAAAACAGATGCTCTGATGTCTCGGCTCTCACAAGCTTTCAAGGAGTATAACATTTTCAAATCACAACCTGCCTAAATACATACACTAATCACATAATTAAACAATTTACTCTAATTACGTCACAACTGAATTAATTCATAAAATTAAATAAAACAGCTCCAATTAACTTCATTGTTCAACTCTTTGGGTGACATAGTATTAAATTTTAGAATATAAATTGATTATTTTAACAGTAATTTATTTTTAAGATCAATTTTATCGTTATGCAATTTAATTTGTTCTAAAACAGTACCTTTAAGACCATCACTATTACTTGCATGTCTCATATTAAAATGGTATGCTATAGCACTTTCCTTTTTATTTCTGGCTATATCTCCAACATGTTCTAACAATCTGGCCTTAAAAGATCTTTTGGTTTCAGCTATATAGTATTTTTTACATGGACATCTGAGGGCATATACAATGCCCTCAGAGTGGAAAAAGAAACTGTCCTTCACTTCAAAACTATAGCCATTAATCTGTCTAAAGCTCTGAAGAATAAAGCTGCATTTACCACGAGAACTTGTGCCCAAACTGTTTAAACCTCTCTGTATATTCTGCACAGGAAATGTTATTTTTGATTTAACCAATACATCTTTTAAATTTCTCCTCTTCTATAAGACATTACAGGGACCCCCATTTTTTTCACAAACGTGTCATTCAAACTCTCAATATATGTCCAATAGCCAACCAGCACTTTTTTAAGTATAATGCTAATACTACTACAGGTTGTAGTAAAATACATATAATTTCTTTGTCCAGTCACTTTTTTTACACATAATTTTCCTCCTGACTGTTTTCCCGTTGTGTTACAAATATATTCTTTTAAGAATTTTTTCCAACAACCTTCCAACATTTCTTGATCAAACCTCTATTTTTAAACATATTTATAGTGCTCTTAATTTCCCTTACATAATCAGCTTCATTACTGCATAATCTATATATACGTACAAATTCTCCAAAAGGTATGGAGCTGATAGTGTGAGGAGATAGGCAGCTTACAGCCCTTACAAATTGTACTCCATTTTCAAATTTCCTATGTACGCTAGTGTAAACTTTTGTATTATTGCTGCCATCCAAAATTACATCCAAAAAAGGAACAGTTTTTCCCACCTTTAATCCATCAAATGTCATTCTAAATATATTGTTACCCAACATTCTGATAAATCCTTCTATTTCATCTCACCCCTTACACAAAAAAATCAATTTGTCTATAAATCTATAGTATAAAATGACATGTTTGTGAAAAAATTCACTTCTATATATGTACTCATTTTCAAACAAGCCCATGCTTAGGTTGGCATAGGAGGGGGCAAAATATGCCCCTATTGCTGTACCTTTCTTCTATCTATACAATTCTCCCCCAAAATCAAAATAATTGTTCTTAAGACAAAAGTCCAGTAGTCCTAAAACAAATTCAGTTGTTGGACTTTCTCCCAGAAAGAATCTGACCGCTTCCAATCCAAACTGATGACATATTTGTATAGAGGCTATTGACATCTATTGTTATCCAGTACATGTCTTGGTCCCATTGTATTGTTTGAATTTTATTCAAAAAATCAAATACATCCTGTATATAAGCAGGCAACAGCTGAACTTTCGGTAATAAATAAAAATGCAAAAACTGGCCTATTTTGTGTAAGAAATATTCCCTCCTGGACACGATAGGGTGCCCAGGGGGATTAATCAATGATTTATGGATCTTAGAGAGACAATAGAAATGTGCCATTTTACATCCTGATACCCTAAATTTATTCTTTACATCTTTACTGGAAAAATAACCTAGTCTCCCACCTTTTTCTATAAGATCCACATATTTTTCCACTGCTTCAGTATACATAGCTATCTCTACTTTTTCATATGTATTTTTGTCATTCAAATGCTTGTTACACATATTAATGTACTGATCCACATTCATAACAACCAACTTGTTGCCTTTGTCGGCAGGTTTAAAATGATATCCTGCTTCAGGGAAGATCAGGTTTCTTTAATTTGTTCCCTCAACTCATTTTGTTTTAACCTGTCCCTTTCCACTAGTATACTGATCCATTCCATAGTGCATTTGTGGGCAGCAACCACCCACCATTGATGGAACGCTTTATCACCTTTGTTTTGTAGATCAAATGGCAAGGAAGGATCCTGCAAACCGCGAGGGGATTCATCTAATTCAGTGTATCTCTGCAAACTCTGGATATTTAAAAAAACAGCCGTTTCTTTAAACAACAGCTTTTTGAGCTCATCACACAAGGTTTGTTTTCAGTAGATAGTGTAGATGTAATTTTATGGCCAACAGCCGAAAACAGGTTATTACATCTTTTATTCTGATCTTCCTCAAGTTTTCTCCACACATTTGGCACATTAGATACATCATTTGTAACAGTCACAGTACCTTTTCCATTGAGTATATTAGAAACATTGCCAGATACATTGTGACGCTCACCCAACTGAAAAAAACTCTCCAAAGATTTCTGACTTCCTTCTCCATTACGCTTACGAAGTAAAGGCGGCAGGTCTGTGTTGGGATCATTGGCCATCACAACAGGAATAGAAATAGCTGCACCACACAATAAAAAATCCAAAATACAAATAAAACCACCAGCTAGTCTTCCAACAGCAAAATTTAATAAAACAGATGATCTGACGTCTCGGCTCTCACAAGCCTTCAAGGAGTATAACATTTTCAAATCACAACCTGCCTAAATACATACACCAATCACAAAATTAAACAATTTACTCTAATTACATCACAACTTAATTAATTCACTCCCTCTCTCAGTACTTTACTCCCCAACTAATGTATCTACTCTCTCTCTCTCTCTTTTCTACTCCCATTAGCCCCTAACCTCCCCTTTCATAGTAACCTCTATAATATCCCTAGCTTTGAAGTCCTGCAAAGTTCACAATTTAAAAACACACATATATAAATTAAGTTAGAAATTGTACTTTATGTAAACATATTTACCTGTTGCAGTGTTAATGATATCAAGCTACTGTTACTGTAACTACGTATTCAAAATTACTGATGTAAACAAAACTGGCAGATGAAAAGTTAGAAGCTGTATTGGGAGCTTTTCTCCCCCGGGCCTCCACTGAAAAAGGACTCGTATCAAGTCACACTTTCCAGGTAAACAAATGTAAAAATTTATTTTACATGATTACAAATATCATGATGGGGGTCGGCCGCAGTGGTGCAGCAGTTAACACTGTCATCTCACAACAAGAGGTTCGCTGGTTCGATTCTCGGCCGGAGCACATTCACTGTGTGGAGTCCGCATGTCCTCCCTGCGGTCAAGTGAATTTTAAAGAAATGCAGGTAGGTGTATGTGCCTTCTGTGAAGGTTGGACGCTGGACTGGCAACTCGACACCATAAAAATTCCACTGCCAATCAGTCTGCAGACCGGTGATCCACTGTGATGATCCATAACTGGGAACAGCTGAAAAAAGACAAACATCATGATGGGGAGTGAATACAAGTGGACATAAAGACAGAGCAGAAAGTCAAGTACCGAAACTGGTGAAGTAAACCATTTATTGCAATTCAAACAACTTCTGAAGAAGCCTTTGGATTTACTGGCAAAAGCGCTTAGTTTGAATCGCAAGTTGTTCGAATTGCTATAAATGGTTTACTTTGCCGGTTTCGGTACTTGACTTTTTACTTTTAAATCGTTTGAAGTCTGGTGACCGCAGGTTTAATTTTTTATAAAGACAGAGCAGTTTGCAGTAAAAACAAGGTTGGAAAAGACATTTTCCACTCTGTCCTTTACATTTTAATACAATCTTCAAGAAGTTCAGCTCCAAGTGGAAATCAGGTAGGAAGTAGTTAACATAATTTTTTTCTCTCCTATGTCCCTCAACAGATCCATGGCCCTACCACCTAACCCATATAGATATGGTTTATGACTATGCACTGCAGCACAGAAGCAACACTCTTTTACACATGTGCTGCAGTTGTGAAGAGCTTCCCTGATACTTTCTTGGCACATGAATAATTTTATTAAAATAGAGTGTAGATGTCTTCTGGAAATACCAATATATGTTTTTGAGACTCCTAATATTCTACCAGCTTTTCCTGATAAACAAAAAAGAAAATTTCAGCAGGACACCAATGTGATTTGATGTTTCTGGAGGCCAAGGCATAGATTTCAAGTGTTATAAGCATTTCTGTTTTGTGTTTAAGTTTGTGTTAAAACATTTCAAGAGTCTGTCAAATAGCTGTTAAACATGTATATGCAGTCATATCAGATATATTACAATAGTTCTAATTGCTGATAGCATAAGAATGCTGATATATTGTAGATCATGTCTTAATCATTTCCCTCAGCAGCACAATAACAATATTCAGTAAGCACTGTTAAATTCATACACTTACATATAGAAACTGAGAGCAGTTTTATGCAGGTGTTCCTTCCCATGTGTTCTGCAGACACTCAGAATACAGTTGTCTATTTCCTCCTTAGCAGCACAAATCAATGCAGTATGAGAGAAGGTGTAACATAATTTTCTGACTGATGAAACTACAGGTTGGAAATCTATTAGATATCCTATTAATCAGATGCAACTATTTAAAATCCACAAATGTTTATATATTCCATATAGTAGGATTCACAAATATCTTTGCTTTCTTATTTTAATATCTGACTGTGAGAAGTAAGTAAGTAAATAAATATTACTTTCACCATTTCACAAGTATTGCTAAAAACACTAAGATTTGCCAGTGTCAGTGATGGTCTGATTATATATGTATGTATATCGTCTTTTTTTTTTGCCCATCTATTTTTTTCTCCACTCACCTGAACATCCTGATATCTCTCCTCATTTGCTGGGTCTAATTTCCTGTCCTCTACTCCCTGGACTTTCTCTGATGAGTTGGGACCTGCAAAAAAGCAGAGGTGTCCCTTAATAGTATCATATTGCTACTGTGTTTTTGTTTTCTACATTACCCATTCCTGTATCGACCTAGCAGGTTCCAAGGGTGGGGTATGCAGTGGGCAGTTGTGCTGAACCAGTCCTTACTTCTGTAAAGGGCTAATGTCACCAAGCCATCTTACCCTTCCTTAGTAGCAGTCTACAGTAGTTTTCCTGGTCCCTACCATGGAAATTATATTGCATTTGAGAATGGGCGAACTGTACATCAGCACCCTGATTGGAGAACGAATGTTATCCAGCAGGGTATTAATATAGCAATAACCCATGCCTGGGTGTGGGTAATGCGGGATTTACCCATGGTTGGCATGGTTTGGTCCCGAGGGCGAAGCCCGAGGGACCAAACAAAGACAACCGTGGGTAAATCCCGCATTATCCACACCCAGAAGTGGGTTATTGCTGTTATACTATGACATTATTTAAGAAAATAAATAATTACTTTTCTTAAATAATGGCATTGTATAATGCCTCTTTGCTGCCCTTCCGCAGCTGTCTGGTATCCACGGCAGTTCTGATGTACTGCGCATGCCTACGCAGTACATCAGAGCTGTGGCCAAAAGCAACGGAGAAAGCAAGATCTCTGTTGCTTTTTACTGTTTCACTATGTTAAATGGGTTTAACATAGCGAGACAGCTTTAAAATAAGCAACGGAGATCTGCGTTGCTTATTTTAAAGCTGTCTTGCGATGTTAAACCCATTTAACATAGCGAAACAGTAAAAAGCAACGGAGATCTTGCTTTCGCCATTGCTTTTTTTTTTTAAAACCTGTCTCGCTATGTTAAATGGGTTTAACATAGTGAGACAGCTTTAAAATAAGCAACGGAGATCTCCATTGCTTATTTTAAAGCTGTCTCGCTATGTTAAACCCATTTAACATAGCGAGACAGGTTTAAAAAAAAAAAGCAGCGGAGAAAGCAAGATCTCCGTTGCTTTTTACACACTGTGTCGCTATGTTAAAGGAGTTTAACATAGCGAAATAGCTTTAAAAAAAGCAACGGACATCTCCGTTGCTTTTTTTAAACCTGTGTTGCTATGTTAAACTCTTTTAACATAGCAAGACAGTGTTTTAAAAGAGACTTATACTAATGGAAAAAGTCCGGGCGACCAGACCTTTTTCCATTAGTATAAGTCGATTTACAACGTGCACGCTGGCCAATCAGCGTGCACGTTTTGGAATATTAATGGGGGGTCATGGTATAATGTACAAGTAATGCACACTGAAAAATGAGTCCACCACTTCATGGCAGCATATCAAGCTGCTATGGAGCTCAGACTGAAAAAAAGCTAATGGCTACCATTATTTCACACTTGCTAAGCAGCGCTTTTGCTGATTAGCAAGTGTAAAATAATAAAGAAAAAAATTGAAATAAAAAACGTGTGCATGTGTTTATATCTGTGTGTGAGAGTTTACGCGTGTATGAATGAGAGTGAGAGAGCGACTGAGCCATTATCTTACATTCGCTAAGCAACACTTTTGGTCTTCAGTGAGTATAAAATAAATAAAACCAAAAAAAAAGTGTGTGTGTGTTTGTTTCTCTCTGCATGTTTGAGTGAATACATGCATGAAAGTAGAACAGACTATGTGTGTGTGTGTGTGTGTGTGTGTGTGTGTGTGTGTGTGTGTGTGTGTGTGTGTGTGTGTCTGTGCATGAGAGAGAGACAGCGTGAAGATTGAAAGCGATCTCTGGCAGCAACAGTGTCATTTAAGAGGGTTGCATACCTCTTGACCATACCTTTCAACCTCTTGGCACAAGAAATCTGTACAGAGCCGCAAATAATGAGGGACAAACTACCAAAAATAAAGACAGATTTTAAATATTGAAAAACTTAAAAAACAACCAAAGCCAGTAAAAATGACCCAACTTTAGTAACACAACCACAGTCTCTAGCACCTCAGCCAAAATGCCTTTCAAGAATCAAAAAAACAGATACATTCAAACAATTAAATTTTAAATATTGCTCTTATAAACTTAGAACGTTGCTAGAACAATAGGGTTTCCATTAATATGGAATATCTGAAGGATATGAAGTCAAACTCAAATATCTGTCATTATTTAATGACTTCAATCCCCAGTGATTTGCCTGAAAACTACACATTTTTTGAGGATAGGCCCAAGCATACCGCCAAAAATCTGGACATTTTGCAGAAATCTGGGCAGTTGAAAGGTATGCTCTGTTGAATCTTAGCTCAAAGTATCTGGATAAACCTAAAATAAACAGGGAAGAAAGACTCAAAATAGTAACATATTTTACTTAGGATTTGTATTAGCATACATTTTCTGAAACAGAGGTGTGGATGAGAGACTGAATAAGAGCGTAGTAAAGATGTTTGCATACCTGTGGACCTTTCAGCTGAAGAAGTCTGGATAAAGCTTAAATAAAGAGGGAACAAAGGCTCAAAAATAGGAACAGATTTTAATTACTACTGTTAAAAAAGTACAGACTTGCTTAATTAAAATGATTTGTATTAGTATGAATTTTCTGAAGAACATAATAGTCTGAAATTCAAATGTGTGCCATTATTTAGTAACTTCAGTCTCCGATGACTGGCAACAAACCGAGCATTTTAGGAGTAAGGGACCAAAAAATAAAGTAAATGCCTCAATAATTTTTAAGTGTTATATTTTAGATGTTAAAAGCTCTTTCCAACACCATTAACGTATACTACAGCAAGTTTGAAACATTAGGCGAAGGAACTATTTTACATAAAAAAATAATAATAATATAGTACTTAAAAAAACAAGTAAGTAAAAGACAAAAAATGTACAGAGAGCCCATTCTCTAAGCGCAATAATGCTCTCCAGGATGTGTGTTAATTGTAATTAATGCCCTTCCATGGGTATAGATCATAACATCCTTCCGTGGGAATTAATTACACATTAACACACCCTGTCGAGCATTATTCCTTGCTTATATGCCCCAGATGTATGCCTCTCCCCTCCTCACCCAGGATGGCCATGCTCATCCTCCTGCTAGCACCTCAGACACCCAAGATTTTAATCAAATGAGAGACACCTGGGACATAGCCAGAGATTTATCTTTTGCCTTTTGGTTTCCATGTACCGTGTGAAACTCATTTCAGTATGTTCTACTTCTTCATGCGGCCTTTTTTTTTCCTTGTAATCTCTTTGCTTTGTTTTATTCAGTATCTCATAAGAAGTAATTTATAGCTTTTAAATTATAGTAAAATAGAAACACTTTACTGAATTTACAAGTGCTGCTGATTGTGGGAAAGCAATGTTCAATACTTTGGTGTTCATTAAAAAATTATATTGCTTTCATAAATGTTGTTGATCTCAAAGAAATAACACCCAGCCTTTTACTGCTAATTTTAAACAATACATTGCTTTTACAAGTCTTGTTGTTTGTGGGGAAGCATCCTAATGCATTTTACTCTTCAGAAAAAAATTACATTGCTTAACAAGTGGTGCTGATTGTGGAGGCTCACCACACAGCATTTTGTTGCTGACTTAAACAGTTACATTGCTTTTGTAAACACTGCTGATTCTAGGAAAGCAGCATACTGCTGTATAAAAATTGCTTTCACAAGTGCTGCTGATAAGTGGAAGCAACATGCAACATTTTGTTGACAGTCAAAAAAATTACATTCTTTTTAAATGCTTTTGATCACTGGAAAGCATTCAGAGAACAGATGGCTAGAGAAGCCAGTGCATCAACATTCTATCTTATATTGAAGACCAAGAAGTTAAAAATGTACCTGAGTGCAAAACCACAGCAAGTAGTAGAATGTGTCATGGAAAAAGGAAAGGGGTGGAAGTGGTGCCAGCAGGTATATTACAGTGGCTTAAATGGAAGCAATCAAGCTACTGCCTCTGATATACTTATTTCATGGCCTAAAGGAGCACAATTATAGTCTAATAGAAAGCATACATGTTAGTAGCTACAACTGTTTTATGGCTGCAACTTTAAAGGCTTTCTGCATTGTTTATCATCATCAGCAAACATTTTTGAAAAAATGTTTTTCATAGGCAAGTACTAAGCTAGCTGCCCTTGTGAGCCATTTTAAGCCTAGCCTAGCCAATTTCCCTTCCAAAGGTGAGAATCAAACTGTGTACCTTGTGTCTATGAGGTAAACACTTTAACCATTATACCAACATCCCTTATTTACACATCGAACCCAGTACTGAATCACTGTGTTGAACTTGCACGTGTACAAGCCAATACAAAAGTAATCCTAGGCAGCAATGTACCAGCAAACACAGCTACACACAATGGCAGTGTATCTTTTAGAGTTTGAGAAATGAAAATTTATTTTTTTCCTGCACAATATATGTGTTTATATGTATGTGTATGTGTATACATATCTAAATCTATATGTCCATATCTATCTATATCTATATATGGATGAGACCATAAGATCAAAGTTTTGAAGCTTTGAATGTTTTGAATGGAGATTACCATACAGCATGGAATGGGATATTTACTATTTTCCTCACAGTAGTGAGATCTTGGATGTGGTATATTTAATTATGAGGGGGGCTTGCCCACATGCAAAAATGTAAAAAAAAATTTGTTTTGTTCTTATTTTTTTTTAATATGTTTTCAAAGTTTCAGAACTTTGATCTTATGTTCTCGGCCATTTGAAGTTTGAAGTTTTGAAACTTCGAGCTTCTGTAGTAGATCCATATATGTATTTATGTATGTATGTGTGTATATTTATATGGTGATTGGAGCAGATTTCAATGGGCATGTTGGTGAAGGGAGCAGAGGGGATGAGGAAGTGATGGGTAGGTATGGTGTTAAGCAAAGGAATGCAAAAGGTCAGATGGTAGTGGATTTTGTGAAAAGGATGGACATGGTGAATACGTATTTTAACAAGAGGGAGGAGCATAGGGTGACATACAAGAGTGGAGGGAGATGCACACAGGTGGATTATATCTTATGTAGAAGGGCCAGTCTGAAGGAGATTGGAGGCTGTAAAGTGGTGGCAGGGGAAAGTGTAGTTAGGCAGCATAGGATGGTGGTTTGTAGGATGACATTGGTGATCAAGAAGAGGAGGAGGAGTGTGAGGGCAGCACCAAGGATCAAATGGTGGAAATTGAAAAAGGGTAATTGTGAGGTGGAGTTCAGGGAAAAGTTAAGACAGGCACTGGGTGGCAGTGATGAGTTACCGAATAGCTGGGTAACTACAGCAGAGCTAGTAAGGGAGATGGCTAGAAAGGTGCTTGGTGTGACATCTGGAAAGAGGAAGGAGGACAAGGAGACCTGGTGGTGGAATGAGGAAGTACAGGAGAGTATACAGAGAAAGAGGTTGGCGAAGAAGAAGTGGGATTGTCAGAGAGATGAAGAAAGTAGACAGGTGTATAAGGAGATGAGGTGCATGGCAAAGAGAGGGGTGGTGAAGGCTAAGGAAAAGGTGTATGAAGAGTTGTATGAAAGGTTGGACACTATGGAGGGAGAAAAGGACCTGTACCGATTGGCTAGACAGAGGGACCGAGCTACGAAAGATGTGCAGCAGATAAGGGTGATAAAGGATAATGAGGGAAACGTACTCACAAGCAAGGAGAGTGCATTGAGCAGATGGAAAGAGTACTTTGAGGTGCTGATGAATGAAGAGAATGAGAGGTAGAGAAGGTTGGATGATGTGCGGATAGTGAATCATGAAGTGCAGTAGATTAACAAGGAGGAAGTAAGGATAGCTATGAAGAGGATGAAAAATGAAAAGGTTGTTGGTTCAGATGACATACCTGTGGAAACATGGAGGTGTTTAGGTGAAATGGCAGTGGAGTTTTTAACTAGATTGTTTAATGAAATCTTGGAAAGTGAGAGGATGTCTGAGGAATGGAGAAAAACTGTTTTGGTACCAATTTTTAAGAATAAGGGTGATGTGCAGAACTGTAGTAACTACAGAGGGATTAAACTGATCAGTCACAGCATGAAGTTATGGGAAAGAGTAATGGAAGCTAGGTTAAGAAGGGAGGTGATGATTAGTGATCAGCAGTATGGTTTCATGCCAGGAAAGAGCACTACAGATGCGATGTTTGCTCTGAGAGTGTTGATGGAGAAGTACAGAGAAAGTCTGAAGGAGTTGCATTGTGTCTTTGTGGACTTAGAGAAAGCATATGACAGGGTGCCTAGAGAGGAGTTGTGGTATTGTATGAGGAAGTCAGGAGTGTCAGAGAAATATGTAAGAGTGGTACAGGATATGTACAAGGGTAGTGTGACAGCAGTGAGGTCTGCGGTGGGAGTGACGGATGCATTTAAGGTGGAGGTGGAATTACATCAAGGATCAGCTCTGAGCCCTTTCTTATTTGCAATGGTGATGGACAGGTTGACAGACGAGATCAGACAGGAGTCCCCGTGGACTATGATGTTTGCAGATGACATTGTGATCTGTAGTGAGAGTATGGAATAGGTGGAGAAGACCCTGAAGAGGTGGAGATATGCTCTAGAGATAAAATGAATGAAGGTCAGCAGAACTAAGACAGAATATATGTGTGTGAATGAGAGGGAGGATAGAGGAATGTTGAGGATGCAGGCAGTAGAGGTGGTGAAGGTGGATGAGTTTAAATACTTGGGATCAACAGTTCAGAGAAATGGTGAGTGTGGAAGAGAGGTGAAGAAGAGAGTACAGGCAGGATGGAGTGGGTGGAGAAGAGTGTCAGTAGTGATTTGTGACAGACGAGTACCAGTAAGAGTGAAAGGGAAGGTCTACAAGAGGGTAGTGAGACCAGCTATGTTATATGGGTTGGAGACAGTGGCATTGACAAAAAGGCAGGAGTCAGAGCTGGATGTGGCAGAATTAAAGATGTTAAGATTTGCACTGGGTGTGATGAGGGTGAATAGGATTAGGAATAAGTATATTAGAGGGTCAGCCCAGGTTGGAAGGTTTGGAGACAAGGCCAGAGAGGCAAGATTACGTTGGTTTGGACATGTGCTGAGGAGGGATGCAAAGTATATTGGGAAAAAGATGCTAAGGATGAAGCTGCCAGGTAACAGGAAAAGAGGAAGGCCTAAGATAAGGTTCATGGATGTGGTGAGAGAAGACATGCAGGTGGTTGGTGTGACAGAGCAAGATGCAGAGGACAGGAAGAAATGGAAACAGATGATCCACTGTGGAGACCCCTAATGGAAGCAGCCGAAAGAAGAAGATATATATATATATATATATATATATATATATATATATATATATATATATATATATATATATATATACACACACACGCAAAGTGTGTGTGTGTGTGTGTGTGTGTGTGTGTGTGTGTGTGTGTGTGTGTGTGTGTGTGTGTGTACATGTAGGTGTGCTAAGCAAACCATAATTATGGAAACTGCATTAAGTTTTGTGACTAATGTGTATATAGTAGTATTCATTGTAAATGACTGCAATAATGCTTTAAATGAAGCCTGTACCATTAAGAAGGGTAGGATCTAGCTGGAGTAATTACTTGGGTGTTACTTAATGGAATGACTGAGGTATAAGAGAAGGCTGAAAGAATGCCAGATGAGAGGACATTCAGCCTTGCTAATGAGGAACCTGTTGATGAAATAAGTCTACAGAGAAAGAAAACCTGAGTGAGATGACTGGAATTTATTGTAATGAGAACACCAGAAGTCTTATTACAGGAGACTATTTGACTAGAGCTTTGCAACCGTCATAAAAGATTGTGTCATTTACAACAAAGGATACAAGAGTTTGTGCCATTTAAAAGAACTTGCATTGTAGGATTGTTTTATGAAATCAACTGCATTATTGTATAAAGGCTGGTATCTTAGGTGCAATTACTTGCCTTTATGTATGTGTATATATATATATATATATATATATATATATATATATCTACTTCACAAGCTCAAAGTTTCAAAACTTCAAACTGCAAATGGTCGAGACCATAAGATCAAAGTTTTCAAACTTCAAAACTGTAACAAAAAAATAAAAAATAAAAATATTTTTTACGTTTTTGCAGGGGAGCAAGCCCCCTTCCCCCTGCTGAATAAATATACCAACTCCGAGATCGCATTACTGTGAGGAAAACAGTAACTTTTGTATTCCATGCTGTATGGAGATCTCCATTCAAAACATTATAAGTTTCAAAGCTTCGATCTTATGGTCTCGATCATTTGCAGTTCGAAGTTTTGAAACTTCAAGCTTGTGAAGGGAATCCATTTTATATATATGTGTGTGTATATATATATATATATATATATATATATATATATATATATATATATATGTATATATATATATATATATATATGGGTCTACTTCAAATGAACAGCATCCCACTTAGCCAGAGATGACATTGCGATCTCCAAAACCTTAGTTTAACGAATAATCAGGTTGCCGAAACTTTTGCCATGGTAAGTATCCAGTTGACCAACATGTAACAAAAAAATACACAGTACTATCTCCTGCTTACACACACACACACACACACACACACACACATATATATATATATATATATATATATATATATATATGCAAGCAATAATGCCTGACAGGGTGTGTGTTGATGTGTAATTAATGCCCACCCAGGGTATTATGAGGCCCAATGCCGCAAGCCTTAATTATACATTAACACACACCATGGAGGGCATTATTGATCTTAGAGAATGGGTTCTCTGTAAAATTATTGTGTTTTACTTAATGTTTTTAAGTACTATATTATTTTTTATATATATTTTTGATGTATAATAGTTCCTCCGCCTAATGTTTCAAACTTGCTGTAGTGTAAGCATTTTACATCCAAAACATAACAGTTTAAAAAATCTCCAGGTATTTACTTTATTTTTATTTTATTTATTAATTTTGGTTCCTTTCATAGACAAAAACAGTTTAGGCAGTCAAACTATGTTGCTGCAAACAGAAAAAATATTTTTGAAATCCAAATCAGGTATGACAGGGTTCCTAACAGCACAAAAAATTACAGTATGAAAGGTAGACTATGGCAGCTTGTAGAAGTTCAGTTTTGTGGTTTATCTCCCAGTACCTCACCATACCCTACTACTCTTTACCTTATATGTGTAGCACATAACTTAAAAGCCCAGTACTTTGCTTGACATACTATTATTCTTTGCCCATTTGACTTATATTCTGAGTTCTCTTTCTTTACCTAAACTCTTTACAAGTTCAAATCTACCATAAAAAAGCACCTTGCTGAAAGCCCTACTTACAAAAACATCTTACAAAGCCCATCAAACCTAATGCACCAAATATTGTTATTTTGAGCATTTGTCCCAGGTTTTTTTTATGCTTATCCAGATATGTTGAGGTAAGAGGATGGTAGTTATGCAGAGCTCTCAACTGCTGCCAGGGATCACTCTCACTCTCTTACACATACACACACATGCCTCTTCTGCTGTCACTCACAGACATACACACACACATTTTTATTTTAAGTGTCTTTACTTTTTTTATTTTACACTCACTAAACAGCAAAAGCACTGCTTAGTGATTGTAGAATAACGGCTCGATCAATCTCGCTTTCACTCACATGCGCACATACACTTACACACACAGACATAAAACATGGACTTTTGTTTGTTTTTTTTTTAATTTTACACTCGCTAAAATAGCAAAAGCTCTGATTTGTGAGCATGAAATAATGGCAGCCATTAGGCTTTTCCGGTCTGAGCTCCACTGCGGCTTGATATGCTGCTGTAAAGTGGGGGACTTGTTTTTCCATGGGCATTACTTGTACATTAATACCCCACTGGAGAACATTCATTCTCCAATCAGGGTGCTGATGTATAGTTTGCCAATACTATAAAAATATATAAATATATAACTGCATAGACTGGAAGGGGACTGCAGAGTCAGCAGTCTTGGACCGTTCCAGGAAAGAGCCAAGAAACCGGAAGTGTGCATTCCCTTGTGAATGCAGGCTGCAGGAGCTTAGAAAACTTGCAGGTATGAGAAAGCAAGCTGTGGATTTTATCATTGTATTACTTTTCAGGTACCAGAAAGCAAACTGGATTTTATCATTGGAAGCAAGCTTGTTGCAGTTATGTGATTCTATCTAGTGCAAACGCAGGATGGAAAGCTGTGCATTTGGCAGAAGCTTGTTGCAGGTGCAAGATTCTAGGATGGAAAGCTGACAGGAGCTTGTTGCGGGTACAAGCTGTGCATTTGGCAGCAGATGATTTTATCAATAGTATGTGTGTGTGTGTGTGTGTGTGTGTGTGTGTGTGTGTGTGTGTGTGTGTGTGTGTGTGTGTGTGTGTGTGTGTGTGTGTGTATAATGCCCCACTTGGTGTATACTGATGGCTAGAGAGAACTCAGGATACCTGCTCATGGTGGTGCTTGAACCCTGTACCTTGGCTGCAGGTAACAGGAGCCTGAATTCCCTACCCACCACCATTTGTGAAACCTTTGGAGATTTTTGCCTCATATTTTGTTCTGTTCTGTTCCTCGTAAAATCTGTGGTTTCTGAGTTTTTACTTCCTTAAATAGTTGATAGTGCAGTGATAGCATTGTTGCCTCACAGCTAGAGGTTCTCTAGTTTGATTCTTGGCTGGGTTGCCTCCTGTGTGGAGTCTGCATGTCCTCTCTGTGCTTGTGTGGGTTTGCTCTGGTGTCCTCCCATGTTACAAAGACATGTGTGTGCAGTATTTTTCCCTGGGCCTCTGCTGAAAATTGGCTTTTGTTCCAAGTCAGACTTTTCTGGTTAACAAATGTTAAATAAATAAAATTGACAGTCATTTGAATTTCAGACTTCATATTCTTCAGAAAGTACATAGTAACACAAAACCTTTTATTCTAGCAATTTTCTAAGTTTATAAGATGTATATTTGAAATTTGTCCCTATTTTTGGGACTGTATGCCCCCATTATTGGCTTCATCCAGTTTTTTTTGTGAAGGTTGAGAGCTATGGTGAGAACTGATTTCACTGAATATGTTTGAGGGCTTTATTTCCCCATTACTGGCTTTGTCCAGATGTTTTGTGCTAAGAGGTTGACAGCTATGGTGAGAACTGAATTCACTAAATGGTAGCCATTTAAGTTTCAGTCTTCCTCTCTTTCGCAAAACAGCTGATTTGGCATAATGGTATGTTGCTCTGACTGTTTTGCACAGGGTCCTGGGTTCAAGACTTAATGCATGGTGGTAACACAGCATTTTATTCTAGCAACCTTCCAAGATTATACAAGCAATGTTTAAAATGTGTCCCTGTTTTTTGGGCTTTTGTCCCTCCCCTATACATTTTGGCTTTTTCCAGATTTCTTGTGTTGCAAAGTTGAGAGATACAGCCGAGTGTCGAGTAGATTTTACAAGGAGCTGAGAGCTGCAGGGGAAGAGAAGTTTAGTGCTGCTTATGATGAGACTGTTTGCATTGTTAATAGCACAACAAGTAGTGTACATGCTTTTGATGCAGAAGGCTGTGGGTTCTACTACCACAGTATGTAATGTAGATGCATTGCTAATATTGTACTGTGTTGTAAATGGGGTGGATGCTGCCATCTTGAGAATGTCCTATTTGGCGAAGATATCTAATAACTTTTTACCCGTCCATTATTTGCCATCCATTCCCCATTGCAATATTACTAGCTTATCATTTTTTAATGTAATATAGGAAATTTATTCCACAAGGGCAACAGGCACTTTATTTGTAGATGAAACAATGAAATATAAAGTTGTTTGCTAGCAGCAACCTCTTCATTAGTTACAGATCTTTTTAATGTGGAATTATTTAGATGACTTTTACTTCTGCAGAGATTGTGCATATTTACTGATACTGGTGGACTGTAGAAGTCTGAGAAGACGTTTATGATGGAAATGTTCTCAAATGGGCAGTTTTGTCATTATTGGTTCATGCATTTTGTTTCATTTTTTTACTGGAAAAATGTTCAAAACAATAAATTTAAAACACCCTCTAACAACTGTACTGTATTATACAAGGAATATAATTTAATGCATTCAGGAAGGTGCATCACAGAACACATGTATGTTTTGTGTGCAAGGGGCCTATTATTTGAAAATGGCCCAAAGTTAATCTTTATATGCCACTAGGCAAATGTATTTTCTTTGAATGTGGGTTTCAATGCTGTTTCAATGAATGTGAGTTTCAAGGGCAGAGAAGTTTTAATGCTAACTCTGTTTTCATTGTGAGACTGCATTGCTTTGTTTAGCAGATGTCTAGTGTTTGTGCTGTAAAATGCAATATAAAACTTTCAAATGAAGCCCAAATCATTGTAGAAGTAAAGCAGTATGCACATTAGTGTTTATGGTAAATGGGGTGAAATAGCCAAGTAATGGTTCATTGGAATGGCTGCATGGGGGAGGCTCCATTTGACCATGATTTTGTGAGGGGGAAGGGCAGCAAACTCAAAGACAGCCCCGGCTGAACTATACCTCTCAACTGTCCAGATTTTTACAGAATTAATAGATTTTTGCTTCTTATTTTTGGCTTGTTCCTCATAAATTTGTGGTTTTCTGGCAGTTCATTTAGGAATTAAGTCACTAACATTTTAGTCATAGGTGACTGTATAGTCAGGCACACTGATGTCCCACTCACCAGGCTGAACAAGGAGAAAATTACATTCAGCTGCCTGTTGGGTGCCAGGATCAGCCACATAAAGCATGCACTCAAGTCACTCCACAACAAGTACAAATACAGCTCTGTCATTGTCCATGCTGGAGTGAATGATGTCAGACGTACCTACCTGGACTACATGAAAAGAGACATGGAAGAGCTCTTGGATCATGTGGCCCAGGCAGGTATGACCCTAGCCCTGAGTAGCATCCTACCTTCGCCCAGAATGTTACCGCAGTATAAGGACAAAATGATTGATTTCAACAATTGGCTAAGCTTCTGGTGTCATTCAAAGGGTATTCAGTATCTGTCTGTCTGGGAAGACATGATCGACAAACCATGATGCTTTGCCAGAGATGGTCTGCACCTGTCACCTCTGGGATTCAGGTTACTGGCTAAAGCTCTTGTCACCCCTATAGTGCCTTTTTTAGGCAAGGTTCAAAGGACAAAACCACCACTGTAACAGATACAAGCATGCAAATTCTGAAGGCAATGCTACTCAATGCTAGAAGTCTAAACCTCAAAATGCACTCTCTCGGGGCACTCCTAAAAATGGAGAACATCGATATCTGTGCAGTAACTGAGACTTGGTTCAAGGCTCCAGAGAGCACCTGTGTAATACCAGGCTACAACTCTTAAAACACTTTTCGGCCACAAAACCAAGACAGAAACACTAAAGGGTGAGGAGTGTCCATATTCACCAAGGATATTCACACCTCCAGGCTAGTTGCCCAACACAATGCATCTGAAATTCTCCAGGTGCAACTAACACTAGGTAAGACTACAATCCAAATTGTAGCTTGCTACAGATCCCCCACCATGCCCCAAGGTTCTCACTACACCTTTCTAAACATACTGGAAAATATTAAGATAAAACCAAACACCCTAATACTGGGTGATTTCAACTACCCTGCCATTAACTGGGAAAACTACTTGGGTACCAACTCCTTTTCCCAACGGTTCTTGGAATTCATAAATTCCAATGCCCTGGATCAACTAATCCATTGTCCCACCAGGGGCTCCAATATCCTATATATGGTTATTACCAACATGGTAAATAGATGCTCCACACCAGTGGTCATCCCCTCATTGGTCAGGTCTGACCATAAGCAAATCACCCTTGACATCCACATCCCACCCCCACCCCCAGTAAGGAAACCTCCTTAAAAAACTTCTCCAAAGCCAACTTCATGCTACTGAAGTCAGAAGTGACAAACTTCATGACACCCATGCAGACGGGATCTGAAACTTCGGCTGCAGAATCTTACACTAAGGCACTGTATGAGCACATACACTCGTCCATGAATTGTGCCATACCGAATAGAACCAAGATGCTCTCATCCAAAAAAAGGAAGCCAATCTGGTGGTCCCCTGCTATAAACAAACTATACAACAGAAGGAAGAAACTGTTGCAGAAAAGAGGAAAATCCCAGGATGCAAAAAACTCCCTCACCAGCTTCAGTAAGAAGCTGAGATCCCTCATAAAATCCTCAAAAGCTAGTTACAAAAATAAAATTGCCAAATATTCCAAAGACAACCACAAGGCATTCTATAGTTATGTGAAGAATCTAAAATGCAATGCTCAGATCTGCTCTGAGCTTCAACAGAATGGCATTAAATATACTGATCTCAAGGATATTGCCAATATCCTGGCAGATCGATTTAGGGCCAACTTCACCCCCCTCTCACCCCAAAGGGCCCATTTCAATACCAAAAGATTGCCAAATTCTGCTAATCACGGCCACACAGGTAGAAACCGCACTATCCAAAGCTAAGAATACAGCATCTATGGGACCAGATGACATCCCAGGCTGTGTACTACAGGAACTACAAAATGAACTGGCACCTTACCTAAGTGTCATGTTTAATCATTGCCTCACCTCATGCTTCATGCCCACTGAGTGGCACACAGCTACAGTTATCCCACTCCACAAGGGGGATCCATCCTGGATCCCAGGAACTACTGCCACATCAGTCTGATGAGCCTGACCTGCAAGGTCACGGAATGCATTATCATGGAACTTATAAACAAAGACAGTGGCAACCTTCAAACACTGGACCCCACCCAGTTTGGGTTTGTGAAGGGCTGATCTTTGAATCAGTCTCCAGAGCTGTGGACGAGGGTAAGGTGGTCCACACAGCCTATCTGGACCTCGCCAAGGCCTTTGACACCATCCCCTACTCTGGAATCATAGATAAGCTTACTAAGCTGGGCCTAAATCGCTATGTCACTCGGGATGCCAACTGGTTTACTGACAGAACCCAGACTATAAAAGTAGCTGACTCCAAATCCATCTCCAGACAAGTGACAAGTGGTGTACCTCAGGGTTCAGTCCTGGGACCACTCTTGTTTGGCATCTACTTCTCTGAAGTACAGGCCAACACTAAGGGACTCTGGCTAACAAAGTTCGCAGATGACTGCAAACTGGGAGCCATTATTGAATCCCCAGATGATGTGGATATTCTACAAAAGGGCCTTACAAAAACAGATGCCTGGTACCAGAGCCATGGGCTCAAGCTTAATGCCAAGAAATGTATAGTTATCCCCTCTGGAAAAAAACATGTACTCGTGAATTACCACATAGGTGGCAGTACACTAAACATCGAAAGTGTGATGAGAGACTTAGGGACACAGGTGGACAGTAGTCTCACTTTTGATAACCACATTGCCACAACAGTCAGGAAATCCTTCTATGTGGCACACCTCATCATTAAGGGCTTTTCATCCAGAAAAAAAGAGGTCATTGTCCCACTGTACTCATCCCTCATTAGACCCATTATAGAGTATAATGCCCCGTTTGGTATGTACCTCACAAGACATCTGCAACAGCTGGAAAGGCCACAGAAATGCCTCACTAAAAGAATCACAGGCCTAAAGCAGATGCCATATGCTGACCGTCTAAAAAACTCCAGCTATACTCTATGGCATACCGTTTACTCAGAGGTGATCTCTGCTTAACATACAAGGTCATGTCAAACCCTGAGTTGTTGGACATGCTCCACTTAAAGAAATCCCAATCCCTCAGAGCCACACACTCCAGGGATCTAAACCTTGTCATCACAATGAACAAAACATGCTGGAGGGATAGGTTCCTGACTCAGAGACTCCCCATACTCTGGAATAGACTGCCCATACATGTCAAACAGAGTGCCTCCTTGACCCTCTTCAAAAGGAACCTTGATGATTGGATGGGAGATAGAAAATTCACCCCGGGATCATGTCAGTCACTCTGCTAGACAGAGGTCCAGAGAAGTAAATATTGTGGGAAGAAATATCCAGGGAATTGTTATGGCTAGGCTTGTATAGGCCCTAGGGCCGCTAGCC
Source organism: Protopterus annectens (assembly GCF_019279795.1). NCBI lineage: Eukaryota > Metazoa > Chordata > Ceratodontiformes > Protopteridae > Protopterus > Protopterus annectens. The sequence goes on from NC_056731.1 coordinate 9,903,713, forward strand.
TAGTACCAACTTATGAACCTATAAATGACAGACACTGATTTTCAGACTTCATAACCTTCAGAAAAATGCATGCTAAAGCAAGACCTGTTATTCTATCAACTGTCTCAGTTTATACAAGAGCAATTTTTAGTACTGTTTATATGTTCCCCCAATATATTTGGCCTTGTCCAGATTTCCTGCATTAACAGGTTGAGAGGTATATGCAAATAAATTGCTTTATAGAATTAGGCATATCCAAACCTCTCAACTATCTCCAATTTTGGCTCAAAATGTTGCTCTTCCCCTAATAATCCCTCCGCAAAATGGCAATTTTGGAAGAAAATATGGAGGGTTTACAATTAATAAATAACTGTAATAATTATAGATTACTTTTATTTCAGAAATGCATGTAGATTATTTTATTTTGTCAGCTGCTCAAGTTAGCACTACTAATATTAAAAAAAAAAGTGTCCCTTCTTTGACAGGTTCCCAGCTGTATTGTGGGGCTATTTTATATTTTTGCATCACATTTTTGGTCCATTTTTCATAAAATTGTGTTTTTTTGGCAAATTAGTGACAAATCATTAAAGACTGAAGTTAGAAAATAATGACAGACATTTGAGTTTCAGATTTCATACCCTTTAGAAAATTCATACTAATGCAAGACCTACTATTGTATTATCTTTCTAAGTTTATAAGAGCAGTATTTAAAATTTGTCCTTATTTTTGGGCCTTTGTCACACTTCTGTGTATGGCTTTGTCCAGATTTCTTGCTCTGAGGTTGAGAGGTATGACAAATGCGTCAGGGCCATCACAGTCAGCCAGAGACATTTCAAATCGTGACATACTTGTTGCACCCTACTCCCCCATGTAGTGACTCTGGATGTATCCAAGCAAGGCAAGGAGCAGTTATGCAGTGTAAATGTGCAGATTATTCCCCCATCCAAGGTAGACACAAATACTACAGTGGCTTTTCATCTGTCCTTGATGTTGCAGAATGTTCTGGTTTCTGTCATATATTTATACTGTTGATTTATGCTTATTATTATTCAAAAAGTGCCTGTTGCTCTGTGTTTAAGTAGCAATGCTTTAATGACCATCAGGTAAGCTTGTCTGAGATTGAAAGATGCAAGTAAGCTTTAATAAGCATACTGTTAAAGAATTGCCAACATTGAAAGTCTTTCTGTTGCTGCCATACAGAGAATACTTACATAACTAGATAATGTATAAGCCTTGGGTACTGAAATGCATATGACCGTATTTGTAATAAAGGACAATATTACATTATTTTAAGAAGCTCATTTCATTTGTTGTAGACTTGCAGTCATCTTTGCAGGCTTAACCTGTAAACTGAACAGAATGCCAATCTATCATATGTGGTCCATAACATGTGCAGTAATCCTTTAAGCAATGTATCTTGAGCTTGTTTCTTGTTTGCTTTTCATTTTTTACATTTATCATGTTTTCCCCATGAAACAAGTAGATAGTTGTTGTCAGGCAGCAGGTCATTTTTTGGATAAGAAACATTTTTACAAGTGGGGGGTATCACAGAGATTGCTACTTTCAGCATGTCACTTGGTACTTTAATAAAGCTGAATATAAATTATAATTCGAACTGCAGTGCAAGGAGAAGTGGTTTGAGTTGAGCTTGTTTTACTTATACTTGATTTTGACTGGCATTCCAGTAATGTATTTAAAAAGTAATTTATTTTTTCATGCCTCACAACCTTTTTGTTTCCATCTAGATATTAAGTAAGCTGTCATGCAGCCAATTTTTCTTCTACACTTCATTTTGTCTTGATTGGACTCTCATTATGACGGTTTGGCACCCAGGACAGTGTATTTAATTAAAGTTACAGTTTTTGTGGTTTTTGAGCATAGCTCCTCCCCTTTCTAGTTGGCCGGACCCCTTCCCACTGACCCCACCCATTCAGCTGTCTCCTGCAGCCCCACTTTGATTTGAAGTCACCAGCTGCCACTGACACACACACACACACACACACACACACACACACACACACACACACATATACACAACAAAACACATTTTTGTCTTTTCATTATAATTTTTAACATCACTTCTTACCTTTTAAAGTGGAGTTTAAGGCCAGAAATAACCTTCTTCTTTCTGAGTAGCATTGGGTATTAATTGTTTGCAGATAAAGACCTATACATTTGAAGAAAAATATATGTTGGACGCTTCATTTAGAATACAGAACCCTGTAATATAGTTTTTTTTGCTTTTAGTTGCAGTTATTGATAGGCTAAGTCATTTTTTGATCACTAATGTAATAGTTAAGTACTTATAGTTAAGCGCTAATAAATAAAGATGAAAAACTTTTGAAATCCAGTGTGGGAAGCTGAATAGTATAGGTGAAATGGAGATGTGCAGACCAGAGGAGTGATTTGTCTGAGGGAAACTTGGGGTAGCTAAAAATTGTGGATTTTTCAAAAGAATGTGGCATCTTAGGAATGTATGGGAGCTAGAGATGGTAGTGGGTTGGATATATAGGCAACTTAAGGCAGAGAGGAATGGAGAAGGGAAAACAGAAGTACTAAAAACTGGATGGGATCAAAAGATAGGAAAGAGAAAGGCAGATGATTGAAGGACATAGGAATGGGCAGTGAGATGAAGAATGTAGACAAGCAGAGATACAGGGATAAGGGACGGGCAGAAAATAAGGAAAGGGAATGGAGAAGATGGGAAAAAGGCAGCTGTAAAACAGATGATAAGGATCAAGAAACTAAGGTTGGGGGACATGGGCAAACAGTTGTGCCATTTGAGAAAGGGGAGGCAAAAATCATGATGTGTCCATGCATGCAGAAACATGAGAAGGAGAAAAGGAAGGAAGTGTCCATAGGCTGGCAGTGAGGCAGAGGGGAAGAGGAGGCAGATTAACAGAACAGATCACCAGGAAAATGAGTTGTACAGGATTCATGGGTCAGGTCAACACAGCATAGAGGGGTAGGAAGCAGCTAGACATAGCCTACCTAGAAGGAGTAGAGAGGGTGCTGGTAGTGGGCATCTGAGTCATTAATGCTGCAGGTAGGGGCAGGCAGAAGGAAGAGTTTGGTGACAGGGGGATGGGCAGATACAGTGGCGCTCATTAGGGAACATAGCAGAAGTGGGATCAATAGGAGATAGAAGAAGAGGGGGGAAGAAAGAACAGAAAAGAAGGGTGATCCTGAGAGGGGAAAATGCAGAGGGAGGCAGGAGTATAAACAAGTGAATATGGCTTATAGTAGGCATGCAGGTGAGGCAAAAAAGTGATCAGATGAAGCACAGGAAGGGAAGCAAAGAAAGACCAAAATGGTGCAAGGGTGGTGCAAGATGAGGAAGAAAGTTGGGTGGTGAGAGTGATACCAACATAAGACAGGAAATAAATGGGATGGGGACAGATGAGTCAGCTATGGTGATGGAGACTCACTTCTCAAAGGGACTAACTATATTAAAAGGCAGACAGGAGAGACTTGTTTACAGGGAAATTAATGCTGTGATTCAGATAGTAAGAATGGGAGGAGGTGACTAATGTGGTCACAAAGTGTGAGGGGTAGATGCAGTTTCCTGTGGTGCTTGTAGACAGCAGTAATCTGTCAGTGTAGTAAGCAGGTCGAGGGAGGTTACAGAGATGGCAATAATATGTGACAGATTTGGCATTCACACCCGATGTCAATGCCAGCTAGCAGCACACTAAAAGGAAAAGAGTGGATTACAGAATGTAGTGAGTAGATGCAGTAATGCACAAGGAAGAAGATCTTGAGACTCATAGGATGATGGTATGCCTGCCAGAGAGAGATTGAGATAGATAGACAGATAGATAGATAGATAGATAGATAGATAGATAGATGGATAGATAAATGGATAGCACAGCTGCTGGTTAGGGAGAGGCTCCATCTAAGCCCATATTGGTTACGGGGTGTTCACAGCTGGACAAAACGGTACATCTTCACTGTAATGTCTATAATCAGAAGAGAGGGGTAGCTCTTCAGGCACTAAACAAGGGAAGAAAACTGACTGAACATAGCAGCACAACAAAACAGAAATTGTGTAGTAGTTCTTTACAGGGTAAAGAGTTTGGAAAGACAGAGCTGCAGTTAGTGATGATGGATAAGAGGGTGAACATCACTGGTAACACAAAAACATAAGTCAGTGATGAAGGGTAGAACATGGAGGTGCCAGTCTGTAGGTTGTTTAGGAGTGACAGTGGAGGATTGGGCAGATAGTGGTAATATTTGTAAGGGAAAGCATCAAATGCAAGGTTAGTAAGAAGGAGAACTACCACTCTGTGAAGAAAAGGAGGGAGCAATGAAAGTCAGGACCTAAGGTAGCTTTTTTTCAAATAAGGTAGAGGATGGGGCTATACCTACACAATGTATTCACTCTCAGACACATCAAAGGAGATGGACAACAGTACAGAAGGAGGAGGATTATACTGCTTGGAGATGTAAATGTACCAGAAACAGAAAGAAAGATACCTAGCTGCAGGGCAGAGTGGATAAGAGAGAGGTCTGAGGTCTTTGACCCTAGGAATTTCCACCAGCTTGTATGGAATGGTAAAGGACAGGATAGAACTCTGCAGATGGTCCTAAGGTGGTAGGGCTAAGGGATGCCTAGGTGGAGGTGGTACTAGCCAGCAGTGATCATGCTACTGCTTGCTTCAGAGAGAAGGGAAGGGTTGGACTCAAAACACCGAGAGGATGGCATGAGATTTCAGGGGGTGGAGAAAACTGAGCTGGATCCATGGTTACATCTGTACAAGGAGAATGGCAGTAAACCGAGATATAGGAATGGATCACCCAAACCTGTAAGCAAATATTTGAAGAAGAAGCAATAATACACAAAAGAGAAGGCTAATGTGTTTACTTAGGAATGTGAGGGCAAAAGGGGTTTACAAGAAGTGTAACAGAGTTGATGGAGAGGTGGATGAGGCAGTTATAATGAAGGAAACCGAATTATGATAAAGGAGGTGAGCACAACTAAGACTCGAGTCAAAATGGAACTGGAGGAAGAGGTAAGGATATTGTAACTGATGTTTTAGATATGTATCAGAAAGAAGGATGGGAGTGACAGACCTGGATCAAGTAAGGATGTTGGGAAGATCACTGAATTCAGGGAAAAGGTAGAATAAAGCAAAAATATGGCTTACTCATATCAGAAATAATTTAAGAAAAGTTATTGAAAAGCAATTGTATTGGACATTTCTCCAGCTGAACTAAGAAATATCCTAAATGTTCTCTTTTACATAGTTTTTATGTTATAGTGAATACAAGTGAGCTCCTTTTTTGCTTTTAATGTTTTGAAATTTTAGTGATGCGTCATTTTTAGCAGTCACTAGCTAGTTTTAAGTTTTTATTGAATTAATAATGTACCTCAGTCTTCATGAAAGAAAGGAGGGGAAGTGTCATGCTTGGAAGGAGATAAGGCATAGTGGACATCAGAATGGAGAAGGAGGAAGTGCAGAGATAGAATTGACTGTCCTTAAATAGGTTAAGGCACAGAGGCTAGATGAGCTGCTTCCCAAGAGTCCTCAAGAGTCTAGCCTGTGCTCTGCTGGAACTCCTAATTCCCTGAGCCATTTATGCTTCTACAGATCGCAATTCAGTCCAGAAAAGCCTGAGAACTGCAACACAATGTCACCTTTACCCTTATACAAAGCCTGAAGGTGGGAAGATCTGATGAACAGAAAGAGAGTTATCAGACAGCACTGGCAGGAAAAGTATTGAGAAAATCTTGAGGGAAAAGCTGGTTGCTTTTTCAGAGGACAACAGTCTCCAGGACAAACAACAGCCTAGGTCTATGGCTACAATGAATTGTCTGCTGATAGTTGTGTTTTACCTGGACTTTATCAAGGCCCCACACAGGTTGCTATTAGGAAATCTGTAAAGGCTGGTGGAGGAGTGAGGCTGAGGAAGTGAAATACAATATTGTTAGTGGGTAAGACAGAAAGAGCTGTAATGAGAAGGTGATATCACAGATAAGGAAAATGACTCATGGAGAACCTCAGGAACTGCTCCTAGAATACTTAATCTTCAATGTGCACATTTCAGACATATCTGAGATGACAGAGAACATGGTCATCCTCTTCAGTAATGACACAGTAATGACTTGGAAAAGATGATTGAGTGGGCAGAAACATGTCAGTTCATAGGTTCATAGGTGTGTACTAGGCCTTTACAAGCCTAGCCCATAGGATTATCCTGGCATCATGCCACCCGACCTTAGCTCCAGAGCCACTGGCGTGATCCCCGAGGTGAATTTTCTATTTCCCATCCACTCATCAAGATTTGTCTTGAGGGCCAGTGAGGTGCTCTGCTTGACATGTATGGGAAGTCTATTCCATAGCATGGGTTGTCTCTGGGTTATGAACCTATCCCTCCACCATGTTCTGTTGATTGTGGTAATGAGGTTGAGGTCTGTGGAGCATGTGGTGTGGATGGACTGGGATTTCTTTAGATGTAGCATTTCTAACAGAGCTGGGTCAGACATAGCTTTCTAAATCAAGCAGAGATTGTCTCTAAGTAAGCAATATGAGACAGAGAATAGTTTTTTTTAGTCTGTCCACATAGGACAAGTGTTTAAGACCTAAGATCCTCTTAGTGAGGTACTTTTGTGGCCTTACCAGTTGTTGCAGGTGTCTAGTGAGGTACATGACAAATTGGGCATTGTACTCAATGATTGGCCTAATGAGGGAAGAGTAGAGGGAGACAATGACCTCTTTCTTCCTGGATGCAAAACCCTTAGTAATGAGATGTGCCACATAGAAGGACTTTCTGACCACAGTGGCAGTGTGTGGTCAAAAGAGAGGTTACTGTCAACCTGTGTTCCAGATCTCTTATAAAGCCTTCTGTGTTCAGTGGACTACTATCTATGTGGTAATTCAAGGGAACCAGGTTTTTCCCTACAGGGATGATGACACATTTTTTGGCATTGAGCTTAAGGCCATGGTTCTGACACCAGTTGTTGGTCTCAGTGAGGCCTTTCTGTAGGATGTCAACATCACTTGGGGAGTTAATAATAGCTCCCAACTTGCAATCGTCTGTGAACTTTGTCAGCCAGAGTCCCTTCATGTTGGCCTGGACTTCAGAGAAGTAGATACCAAACAGGAGAGAACCCAGGACCGAACCCTATGGGACTCCATTCGTGACTGGTCTGCAGTCTGACTTGGAGTCAGCTACATTCACACTGTGGGTTCTATCTGTGAGCCAGTTTCCAACCCACCTAGTGATATTGAGGTTGATGCGTAGCTTAGTGAGTTTTTCTATTATTCCTGAGTGGGGAATGGCATCAAAGGCCTTGGCCAGATCAAGGTAGGCTGTATGAACCACCTTGCCTTCATCCACAGCTCTGATGACTGACTCATAGAAGTCAACCAAGTTGAGCAGGCATGATTAACCCATCACAAAACCAAACTTTTAGGATCCAGAGTTTGGAGATTCCCTATATCCTTGTTTAGTAGGTCCATGATGATGCGTTCCATAGCTTTGCATATCAGACTCATCAGGCTTAATGGGGTGATAGTTCACAGGGTCTGTAGTCACTCCTCCTTTGTGAAGAGGGATGACTGTAGCAGTGCACCATTTGGTAGGGACAAATCCTGAGGTGAGGCTGTGATTGAACAGGGCACACAGGTGAGGTGCCAATTCACTCTGTAGTTCATGTAGAATACAGCCAGGGGATATTGCCAGGTCCCATAGAAGCTGTATTCTTGGCCTTGGACAGTGCCGTTTTAAACTGTGCAGCAGTAATTTTGGGTGACTGGCAATCTACTGGTATTGTGATTGGTCCTTTGGGGGGGAGGGGTAAAGTTGCCACTGAATCTGTCGGCCAGTATATTGGCAATATCTGCTGGCTCGGTATAGGAGGTACCATTGTGCATTAGCTCAGAGCAAATCTGGGTATTGCCATGGAGATTCTTTACATAGCTATAAAAGGCCTTGTGACTGTCTTTACTATCTGCTGCAATTCTGTTTTCATAGCTAGCTTTAGAGGATTTGATGAGGGATCACAACTTTTTGTTGAGGCTGATAAGGGAGTTTTTCAAGTCTTGGGACTTCACCTTATTCTGCATCAGTTTCCTCCTTCTGTTGTAGAGTTTGTTTATAGCAGGGGACCACCATACTGGCTTCTGTTTTTTTGAGGAGAGCATCTTGGTTCTATTGGGTATGGCGAGATCCTTGCATTTGTGTACATGTTCGTACAGTGCATTGGTTTATAATTCAATGGTTGTACAAGTATTCTCCATTTGCATGGGTGCTATGAAGTTAGCCACCTCTGTTCTTAGGCGCCCAAAGTTAGGTTTGGAGAAGTTTTTCATGGTGGTTACCTTTGCGGGCTTGGGGTGGGTGGGAGAGATGTGGATTTCCAAGGTGATTAGTTTGTGGTCGGATCTAACTAGGGATGAGTTGACTATTGGTGTAGAGCAACAGTCGCCATGTTAGTAATGACCAGATCAAGGATGTTGCTACCTCTAGTGGGGGTAAGAACAAACTGGTCCAGGGCATTGGAATTAATGAATTCCAGGAAAAATTGGGCAAGAGTATTGGTACATGAGTAGTTTTCCCACTTAATGAAGGGGTAGTTGAAGTTGTCCAGTATGAGAGTGTTAGGTTGGACCCTAATATTCTCCAGGTTGCTTAGGAACGTGGAGTGTGAGTCTTGGGACATGGTTGAGGACCTATAGCAAGCTACAACCTGAATTGCTGTCTTACCCAATGTTAGCTGCACCTGAAGTATCTCAGATGCGTTATGTTTGGCTACCAGTCTGGAGGTGTGCGCATCCTTTATGAATATGGAAACACCACTGCCTTTGGAGCTTTGGTCCAAGTTTTGGGGCCGAAAGGTGTGGAATGAGTTATAACCTGGTAGTGCAGGGGTGCTTTCTGCTGGTTTGAACCAGGTCTCTGTTACAGCACAAATGTTAATGTTCTCCATTTTAAGGAGTACTTTGAGTGAGTGCATTTTGAGATTTAGACTTCTAGCATTGAGCAAAGTACTTCACTTAGCCATAGTACCTGTAGAGTGAAGTTTCCACTAGTGAGAATAAAACTGATGGTAGCAGGAGCAGGAAAAAAAGGATTTTAGCCCTTTTTTAAATCAAGCATAGCATGTGTAGAATCAGGGATGTTTAGCACACACAGGTTCAACCATCAGGAGCACAGTGGGGGAGGGATGTGTCATTACCAAACAGAATGCTGGGATATACCTACAAAAGGTCTGACACCAAACACAAAGAAGTAATGATTTATCTGTAACAAAGCCTGCCTAGACCTGCTGTTGAGTACTACATGTTTTTTTCTGAGGCCATACAAGTCAATAGCCATAAGACCACTGGCAGAAGTCCAGGTAGGGTTGCCACCTTTTCAAATGGCCAAAGTGGGACATTTTTGGTACAAACATTAGATTTTACAGGCCGACACATATCCACTGCCAGTACAAAGGATAGAACTTAACTTTTTTGCCTAAATAAAAGCTTATTCTTGTAGCATTTTAGTTGTTTATTCTGTTTCTTATAACATTTAGGTATTTCAGATACAGAATAACTGTTTTATGCAACTATTACATAGAATATTGGAACTAATTTTGTCCTAAAATCTCAGGACATTTACCATTTTTACAATTCACAGAACCCAGAATGTGCCCAGAACTGACTCCTTCTGCAATTGATATGGAGTTACATGTAATGGTAGCATATCTAAATACAACTGTAAATTCTCTTTTTGAGACACATTGTTCCTACTACTATTGGAACTGTTTTGGTATCTTTCTGCTATTAGACAAATGTAATGTAATCAAAGACAACATTGGACACAATACGTGATGTGTGCAATATTGTCATGGACATATGTGATTTTCGGGAATCTTTAGTATATATGGTACAGGCCTTTCTATATTGATGGGAGTTTTCCAGCATTATATTGGAATATGGGTATGCTGGTATACCTGGATGGCTTGTGCACATTCCTTGCAGAGTTGTCACATTTGTGTTTCTTTGTTGTCTTCATGCTTCTGTATTAATTTGTTATGCCTTCATTTTTGTTTTATTTTATTTTTTGTCATCTTTTATTCTTTTCCAGGATGCATCATGCAAGAGTGCATATCTGTACACACTTATTATTATGTAGTAATACAATATTGTAACTCATGTTTGACATTTATTTGTGCTTATCTGGTATTGCATCTACAAGGTGCCATGCACAGTGTGGTTTCCTGCGACTGCAGAGGGTTTATTTAGTGTATATCACTTAGTAAGGAATACAGTTATAATGCAGTCAGCTTCAGCCATGTCTAACTAAGAGCACCAAGTTATTCATACTTGCAGCACTATTTTTTTCTGGCTATGTAGTCATGACTCACTGACACTATCTGCGTATAGGTAGATTAGGTTCATCATTTGAGCCAGGACTGTTTTTTTTCAAGTTTCTATTGATTTTTAAAGAGAAATGAAACAAGCTATTCAAAGTACAAAATAACAGGCACTGCTCCAACTGTGTGCAGAAGTCTGCTAATAGAGATTAACTTTTTCTGATAGATGTTACTAGAAGATTCTGTATAAAATGCTGTAATTAATAATATCTCCATAGATGATAGTCAATGCTGATGTGACACCACAACCCCATGTGCATAAATAAGAAAAAGGGGGGTATGGACGGATGAGTGAATTTATGCTAACAGACACAGAAGCAACCCATAACTGGAAGGTAATTTTATTTATTTATTTATTTTACAGTTTGTTTACTGGGATAGTCCATTGAGCCAAGAAGAGCCCATTTTTAATGAAGTCCCAGGGAGAAAAGCTCCATGAGCAACAATATAATATGAAGACGATGCATTTACATTTATGTAATACTACTGAAGAACGATGGTATTACACAACATGACAAAAAATCCACGATTGCAGTGAAAATACAGTCAAAAAAGAAAAAGTAAAATTACACAAACACACATGCGCACACACACACACACACACACACACACACACACACACACATAAATAAGTCAATTAAAATAAGAAAAATCCCTTGGTGCATATTCCTGTTAGATTTGTTACAATGTGAAATAACACAGGGTTACATTACAGTTTTACATGAAATCTTAGCAGAGTTAAAGTAGGATAGGGGGATAAGAGGTGGTAATTGTTGAATCTAAGAAGGGTGGGACAATACAGAGCCTTTAATGATATTAGCTTTTAAGAATCAATAGATCAGTGTGAATTGCAGGTCCTTGTCAAAACTTACATTCTATAACAATTACATAAACCGTTTCCTTAAAGTAAGTGTAAATCGATTAATATCAGTGCAAAAATATTTAAACTGAACATTGCACTAAATAGTAAATGTTTCCACCATGATATATATTTTTGTGTGTGTAAATGTTATATACATACATTCATACACAAACATATGGTGCAAGGCGTACTCATATTTACACTCACACACACACACACACACACACACACACACACACACACACACACACACACACACACACACACACACACACACACACACACACACTGAGCTGTGTACCATTTCTCTTGGGATCTCTATATATATTAAGAATTAATTATGTTTTCTAGGACCTCTTTTCTCCTGCTGTGTACCATACTTCCTTAACTTATTCTCCTCTAAAACATATCCCTCTTCTCTCCAAAGTGCATTTAATATACTTCCTTTATTTCTCATGTGTGTATTTTTTTGAGTCAGTCCATTTTATAATAAACTCTTAGGTATTTTCTTTGTAGATTTTTGAACTGCAGATGCTGTCTTCAGTTACATTTTTCTTTTTTTCTGCATTTTCATGTAATTTTAAATATTATTTTACACTGATTCATGGATTCAATTAAGGGCCTAGCATAAGCCATTATGTTGTGTGCTGAAAAGGTCCTGCTCCCATGATGTGCCAGTTTGTGATTTAGAGACATGTTAGCTGCGACAAGGTAAGAACTCATTATTAGTTCATTTGCATGTCTCTGAATCAATTAAATTACTGTCACAACATGCAGATAATTGTTGCTCTACACATCTTGGTAGTAAACCGCTGCTCATATAGGGAGCGACATCCCCCACTCACTCTCACTCCCCCCACACACAAGTACACACATCACAAACAGCCACAACAGCAAATACAAATGCTTGAAACAAACACACACACACACACACACACACACACACACACACACACACACACACACCACAGTTTCCATACCTGTTCCTAACCTGTCTGCTCTTTCACACCCCCCCCCATAATAGTTGAAGTGCCATTACAGCAATTGCCTATTAAGCCCTGGTGGCTAGAATGTTCCCCGCCACCACCCCTAATCCCCATAATGCTTTTGAATTTGTTATGGTACTTCCATTTAAGAGTAATTCCTGGTGTTTAGTGAATCCTCCCACACCCTAGTCCCATACTGCCATCGGTGTCCGTAAGGCACTTCGAATTAGTATAATCCCTGGTGTCTAATGATTTCCCTCACCCCCAGTCCCCATTGTGCTGTTGGTGACAATAAGGCACTTTAATCTCTGATTATTCCTGCTGTCTTGTGGTTCCCCCACCCCCGATCCCCATACTGCTATCTGTGCCCTTACTGCACTTACATTTAACAGTATTCCCTGGTGCCTAGTTGCTTCACTCACCCCCTGATCCCTCTACCTCTGTTGTGGTAGACAGTTAAACACAGCCAATAATGCAGTGTGTTGATGGCAGCCATGCTAATCTGCATGGCTAAGCATCTTCTTGAATTGCTCAGCCATGTAGATGCCTTCTTGGAGACAGTTCTGGGAGAAGTGGTAGAGCACCGTGCAGCATCATGTTAGAGCAGTTGTTGAATTTGAAAAAGCTACCATTATGTGAACATAGATCTTTGCTCTCCTGCACTACCTTAGTAATGTGTGCTAACCCTATCCCTGCCTCTAACCCTACGCCGTAATATAAAAAAATCCATTTCCATAACTCTACCACAAAACAAGGCATTTTCAGACACAGACACCAAGACATACATACATACATACACTGCTAAAACTATCCCTTTACTTAACCATTATCCTAACCTTAAGACACACACAATCACACATACACTAAATCTATCCCCTTCCCTAACCCTAAAGCTAACCCTAACCTGCAAAACTTATCACACATACACAGTCCCCTAATATACATCCCACTTACCTGTTACAAGAAAACACATCTCTGATAAAACATCCATTCAATAAACTGGATGTTCGAACAAATAACCCTGTACTTCTGCCTGTCAACCAGTGAAATACATGACCAAACTTATATATATGTTTGGAATATATGAGAGTCTGGGATGAAATAAATGAAATATCTAACATGGTTGGTTTTGGAAACCAGTTTCATGATGAATGATATAGCCATTCATCAAAGAGTATCATAAACTAAGCTCCTACTCCCAGATCTGTAGCTAGCCAGACTTGAAGAGCAAAAAAAAAAAAAAAAAGAAACAATAGCTATAAACATGGCATTCACTTGCAAAGAGTCCTTAATGCAGTTTTAAAAAAGCTATTAGTTTCAGTTTCAGAAGGAGCCCAACACTGCTGACAAGAAGTTCCTTGCTACAGTTTGTAAAAAAGCACCAAATGTCTTTTAAGTAGTCAAAGTTGTGAACATAGCTGCTGAAATGCTTTACCACTACAGTGCTACTTTGACTTTTCTTTCAGGGACAGATTAAGAACAAATGGGTATTTAAACTAAAGCACCAGTCATACCCCTAACTGCTTACATACATGCAGTTGCCCCTCTAGCCCTACCCTTCCCATGGCTCTGCCCATGTTTACTGCAATTTTGTTGTTGTAGTGCTGCATTTTGAAATATTATTGTATTTTGCTTGATTTTTATTTTTACAACCTTTTTTGTGTATTCTGATTAGCTGATTTATCTTTCTTTTTTATATTACGATTTTAGGTTGTTATTGACATATTCATGTGTTGTGAGTTTTTATCTGGGTGGGGTTGATGGTGTGTATTTTATACTCTTAATGTGGGATTAGCTTACTTTTCTTATTGTAGTGAATGAGAACAAATGCTTGTTTTTTAATATTATAGTAATTTTTGTATTTTTTGTTTTCTGGTTGGATTTAGGGTTTTGAGTGTTCCATAACTGAGTTATATTTTTGGAGATGTTTTATGTTTAGATTAATATTTTGACTCCACCTTTGTATTATAATCTGTGCCGAGGTACAACAGGCTTGGTTTGTTAGCATTTGTTAGGAGAACGTGACCAACCTTTAAATATTTTTAATACTTATACTTTGTACTTGATATGTGTTTTTATTCCACCCACTTTTGGGTGTCTGAGGTGAGGTTTAATACATACATATGTGCATGTACATTTGTGTGTGTGTGTGTGTCTGTGTGTCTGTGTCTGTCTATCTATATCTATATATAGATTTACACATGCATATGTATCTTTGTCTCTCTCTCTCTATGTATCTATATATATATATATATATATCTATATATATATATATATATATATATATATATATATATATATATATATATATATATACATATATATCTATATATAGAGAGAAATGTGTGTGTGTGTGTGTGTGTGTGTGTGCACATATGCATATGTATGCACACACACACACACACACACACACACACACACATATATATATATATATATATATATAAAACGGTAAGCAAATGAGTCATGTGCCGCAGAGCAGCAAGTAAGTAAAAGACAACAGATCCCAAGTCATGAATATTGCTGGTACCCTCTCTGAACATAAAATTGTATCTAGTGGGGTACCACAGGGATCAGTTCTCGGCCCTCTCCTGTTTAGCATTCCCAAGTCAGTATCCCAAATGTGTGGTTAACCAGTTTTAACCAAGCTGGGCACTGTTATCCACTCATTCACTGATACTAAATAACTCCAGCCAAGGATAGAATATGCACGTATGTAGAATACTGAAAAAGGCCCCAAACTAAATACAAAAAGTGCAGCATAATAATATCTGGCAAAAGCTGCTTACACCTCATCTGTAATAGTCCTACTTATCAAACACATATGGCCATAAAAGACCTGGGTGCTTGGGCAGACAATTCTACCTCTTATTCAATCATCATGTTTCCACCATAGTCAGGAAATCAGTCTATATGTCCCATTTAATTTCCAAGGAAGTATCTTCAACATCCAAAGAATTCACCCTACCACTGTACTCTTCCCTTATCAGACTCATCATCGAATAAAATGTCTCTTTGGCATGTACAGTCCAAGTATATCACTCAGCTGGAAAGGCCCCAGAGATTTCTGCCCATGAAAATTAAGGGCCTTAAAACCTTCAACTATTCTAATAGTGAATAACATGGCTCTCTACATACCAAGTAACCTACATGTTGCTTCAAGGTAGTCTGTGTCCTGTTTGATGTTCTATAACTTCACTAAACCAGTGGCTGTACAGACACCTACAATAGGGATTTAAATCTACATCGACAAATAAAAAAGATGTGCTGGAAAGATAGTTTCCTAAGTCAGCATAGTCCCTGTCTTTGGGATATGTTACCATCATAGGTCAAACAAAGTACTACTTTGACTATCTTTATGGCTAGTCTTGATGTCTGGATGGATTGGGAGACACAAATTTGTACCAGGGTTGTCATATACAGTCCTGCTCAATTATGGAAATGAGCATGGAGTGCTTGAAAAGGATTGCAAGAACTTTTAAGTCTGTTCTCTTACAGATGTGTTTGTCTTGGCATCTTATTGTTGCCTTGATCATTTGCCTAGTATTGTTTTACATATAAATCTACACACACACACACACACACACACACACAAATGTATCTCTCTCTCTCTCTCTCTCTCTCTATATATATATATATATATATATATATATATATAAAATTTATTTATTTATTTATATTTGTTGACCGGGAGTGTCCGACTGGACGTAGGTTCATTTTCAGCAGAGGCCTGGGGAGAAAAGCTCCACAGTTAAAATAAACAGACAGTAGTTACATTGGATTACATAGCGATTAACAGTTTACATTACAACATATTTACAGATGAAGAACATAGCACATCAGTAGACAACTAGAATCTTTATCTGTGAAGTACATAACGGACATTAACAAATGTTACAAGAAGAAGTTCCTGCTGTATAATAAGTACTGGCTTATGAGCATCTGAGCTTGCTATAATCAAGGTAGTTAGTGGAGTGGAAAGAAAGGTAGTGGTTGGATGGGGAGGATAATATTAGAGTGGGAGTTGCAAGGGCATAGCCAGCATGTTTTTAGGTGCGCTTTTAGTAAAGTTTTGAAGTGGGTGCATGATGGTATGGAGGTAATTGTGGGTGGGAGGGAGTTCCATAATTTGGCTATGGTGCAAGAGAATAGTGCTTCACCAGCAGAGTTATTGGCTTTAGTGATCTGCAAGTGATTTTTGTTGCTGGATCTTAGTGGTCTGGTGGTGCGATAGGGTTGGAGTAGATTCTGGAGGAATGGGACATTTAATGGATGATTTACTAGTTTGTGGGCGAGTGAGAGTTGATACCATTGAAGGAGGTGAGGGAGTTCAAGCCAGCCCAGTTCAGCAAGTGAGAGACAGTGGTGACTACAGTAGGATGCCCCTGTGATGAATTTGGCAATTTTGTTGTAGCAGGTCTCTAGCTTGTTTAGATAGCATTGCCTTAGGTTGGTATATATTGGACAGGCATAAAGTAGGGTGGAGATAAGGTGGGAATTTGCTATTGAAATCTTTGCTGCTTTGGTGAGAAGTTGCTTATTTCTGTATAGCGCTCCTAGTTTTTTGTGGACTTTTTTTATGATCAAGGATATGTGAATGTCAAATTTTAGTTTATTGTCTATTTCCACTCCTAGCAATTTGGTGTGTTCAGTTGGGTATATAGTGGTGTTGTCTTTTGCTGTGATGTTAAAGTGAGAGTTGTTTTGAGTATGTTTGGTGGGTTGGAAGATGAGTAGTTTAGTTTTGTTTGGGTTGAGTATTAATTGGGCATCAGATAACCAAGTTTCAACAGAGGAAAAGGCTTCGTGTGTGACTTTTTGCAGTTTGAGTAGGGACTGGGCTGAGCAGATGATGGGTGAGTCATCTGCGTATTGTATGACTGTGCCATGTTTGGTGGCAGAGGCTAGATTAGTGGTGAAAACAGAGAAGAGTAGGGGTCCAAGGATGGATCCTTGGGGAACCCCTATGGAGACAGGTAGTTGGGGAGATATGTCATTCTGCCATACAACAGATTGTTGGCGGTCAGACAGGTAACTCTGAAACCAGTTGGTGACTGATTGTGAGGATAGGTTATTGAGGACAGAGATAAGTTGTTTGTGTGGGACCATGTCAAATGCTTTAGATAGGTCTACGAAAGTAGCAGAGGAGAGATAGCCATTGTTTTTATGCTGAAGGATAGTGTTAGTAAAGGAGAGTAAGGCAGTGATGGTGCTATGGTTTGGTCGGAAACCATGATGAGTATTGGAAAGGAGGTTGTTAGTAAGGAGGTAGTCTGAGACCTGAGAGTGTATGCATCTCTCTAGTATTTTGGAGAGTGGAGAGAGAATAGCTATGGGGCGGTAATTGGTTAGTTCTGTGGAGGGTCCGCCTTTGTGGAGGAGAATTATATGTGATACTTTCCACAGTGTGGGAACTTAACTTTCTGACAGAGATCGGTTAATCAAGATGGATACTGGGTAGGCCAGAGCATCATCTGCGATTTGTAGGTATTCACTTGGGAGGTTGTCTGCTGCTAATCTGGTGGGCTTAAGTTTAGTTAAGAGTTTTTTTATGTTGGAGGTAGGTACAGGAGAAAAAGAGAAGGCAGTGGGGAGATTACTAGTTGAAGGTGTGGGTTGTAGGGGAGGGGGGGTGTTGTTTAGCTAGTGATAGTATGGTTTGTGTGAAGTGTGTGTTGAATGAGGTAGCAATATTTTCTGAGGAGTGAGGGATGTTAGGAGGAGGGGTACTGACTTTACGTGGGTGGAAGATGGAGTTTTTGGAGGACCAGAATTGTTTGGGGCTGTGTTGAGAGGAGTCTAGGGCAGACTATTTGTATTAGAATTTGTCCTGTTTTATTAGCTTTTTGACTCTATTGTGTAGTTCTAGGAATTTCTGTCTAGTTCAGGGGGTTTTGGTTTTGCGCCAGTGCTCCCAGGCTTTATCCCTGTTTTTCATTTCTGACTTAGTGGTTTTCTGTAGCTATGGGGAGGATTGTGCTTTGATTCTGGAAAGTCTTATGGGGGCATGGTAATTAAGAATGCTCAGGAAGGTAGTATTAAAAAATTCAACTGCGTCATCAAGACGGAAGTACTTTAGAGGATGCCAGTTACATTCTTTGAGGGATGAGATGAATGTGAGTAGGTTAAAGTTTATTTTTTTACATATTTGATGGTAGATGACAGGTTTAGCTTGGTATAGGTATTTTTTGAGTAGGAATGTTGGGGAGTGATCACTGAGGCTATCTGATAAGCAGTCTGTTATATATGACTGGGGGCTCTTACTGACTAGTATCCAGTCCAGGGTAGTGTGCTTGCTGGAGTTTTTATTTATCCTGGTTGGCGACTGGACTAGTTGGGTGAAGCCATGAAGGTTTACATGATGGGTTGGATGGTTGCCAGAACAGGATTACCAGTCAATACAGAAATCACCTAAAATGATAGTTTCTTGGGGGAGATGGTGGGTCGACCAGCTCAGGAGGTTTTCTAGTGGAGGGATGTTTTGGCCAGGTGGGAAGTAGCATCCAATTATGTTGATAGTTTTGTTTTGGTTTATTTTGAGGTTGGTATATATTATTTCTTCATTGCCTATTTGTGGAGCTGATGATTTTAAGATCTGGATGTTTAGATGCTGTTTAAATATTATAGCTACACCACCTCCTTTTTTGTTTAGCCAGTCTACTCTTAGTATGCCATAACCTGTAGGGAGTATTTGCTCACTGGTAATATGAGGTTTTAGCCAGGTTGCTGTCAGGATGACTATATCTGGGGAGTACAAGTCTATGGTGGCATGGAGTTCATGGACTTTGTTGGATATACTTCTAATATTTAGGCTTAGTAGAAGGAAGTCACTTGGCTTTCTATTGGCTGTAATATGGGAGAAGTTGTGGTTTCTAGTCTGATTATAAGGATTGGGGTTGGAGATGGTAAGACCAGGGTTGGGGTGGATATCTCCATTTAGGGCTAGTTTAGATATGCATGAGGTTATTAGTTTTCTCAGTTTTTGAATGTGTTTGTTTATAAGGGAAACTTTATGATTGTTCTCTTTGGGTAATAGGTATGGTGGGAGGGTTACTGTGTTAAGTTGTAGGGATGCTTTATGTTTGAGTAATATAGTTGGTAGAATATGTGGGGGGTGCATAGGGATGTTTCTTGAGTTGGTGGGAGGGGAGCTGAGTGAGGGTGAGACATGAGTGGTGGTGTGAGTAGTAGTACAGTAGTAGTGGTTGAGTGGGGGAATGATGGAGCTTTGGTAGGATGTAAGATATGCAAGGAGAGTGCATGCTGTGAGCATAGGTAAGGTATGCTTGTACATGTTAGTTGAGGAGGTGTGATAGTAGTGGGAAGATGGAGGCGGTAGTGTTGGGTTAGTGCTGTGGTTGGCTACTGGAAAGATGGGAGGGGTTTGTGAGTGTAATAAAGGTGGGACCACTGGGGGCGGGAGGGAATAGGGGGCAGGGTGGGGAGCGAAGCGGGTAGAGACCCTGTTAGTTGCTCTTATGATGGGGCTGGAAACAATCAGGTAACAGAGTTAACTGATAAATGAACATATGATAGTGACAAGGGTGGTTGTAGTTTTAAAAATGGTGCCTGCCACAGGTAATATTTATTAACTTTGGAATTGTCTTAAGGTAATAAACAGGGAAGGGGGAGGGGAGAACAAGGGTGTGAGCAGGCAGTTCTTTGTACTGCTGCTAATGAGCCAAAGCAAAGACAAGTTTGTGTTTAAGAAACAATCACAATTGACCAAGGACTGCTCTGAAACTGTAAGTCATTTCTTAACCATTTTTTAGG